>NW_009922357.1:65713-67710 GCF_000696875.1 Nestor notabilis | reverse complement strand
GGAAAGAGAGGGTCGAAAAAGGAAAAGAAGAAAAGGAAGATGAGGACAAGGAAGATGATGATGATGATGAAGATAAGGAATCAGAGGAAGAAGAAACTACAGGTAAGCTCTGCAGATTGCAAACTTTGCCTTCCTCTGCCTTATTTAACAGTGCCAACTGATGGTTCATATTTGGTCATGTCTGCTCACCTTAACCATCACATTTTTCTGCTAATTTTGCATACAGTCTTTGCCAAAAGAGATTGAACTAAGAAGATGGCTACTTGTCAGTTACTCAACAGGTTACAGTCTCTTCTAGGGAAAAATCATACTGTTTCTGTAGGATGCTGCTGATAGGATAAAAACAAAAGAAAACCCACATTTTTTTCTAGGTGGTCTGGGTTGGATTAATAGGAGGTTACCCCAAATCCTAAGAACTCCTTTAGAGTGAAATCTCTTTATAATAAAAATACCCATACATATTTAATCTCTGATACTGCATGCTTTCAAGGCACTCCACTCCAGAAGTCTCAATGGCATTGCTTCATTATTCATGTGCACATTAGTGCTGTATTTTTCACTTCTGAATATGGAATGTGTAATTGATGCCAGATGAACATAAAAATGCTTAAGTGCAGACATGGATAAGGCTGATGTTGTCATCCTTGATATTGCTAGGATGAACTCCTAACATGAATTATTTCTCTGAATCAGTTTGTAATATAAGTCATGAGAAAGAGAAGAGCATTTAACACCCAAGGAAGCTGTACTGTTTGGAAATAGCCTTACCACAGATTTAGTTACTCATGCCAATATTCACAGGACTGTGACACATAAATAGGGACAGGCTCTTTGTCAAGGCAAAATGGCTTAGCTGCCCCAGGAAAGCTGAACCGAAGCTATTTACCTTTCTTGGCTGGGACATCTTTCCTTACAGAGGTGTTCATGGGCCGTGGAAACCTTTCTTGGCCAGCTCTCATGCAGTCTATGAAGGGTGATGTGTTTGTTGCACTCTGGCCATCCCTACGTTCCAGAAGGGCCTGGGGACAGAGGGAACAGAGGCTAGCTGGTGGAGGTTACAGTGTGCAGTGACACATGCACGCAGGGAAGTGGGGAGCTGCAGCCTTCTCCCTGTGGCCCCTTTTGCACTGCAGTGAGTGGGGCTTGGCAATAACACAAGGTGCAGCTTGCCACGTCATACATCTTTAAGCTGTACATGCATTTATTTCTACCAAAGATTTATATTATTTTTATATAGCCATGTGGCTGAAGTTTTGACACTAAATATGTTCACATCTGCAGACTTTATTACACAATGATATGCAATTTTTCAATGGATGTGGTCAGGCCTCTATTTTATCCCACATGCGGGCAGTGCTTGGACATGCTAGACAGTTCGCTACAGTAGCTTATCTGTCTGCTTCACTTAACTGGCAGTGTGTGAATATACCCTGCATGGTGGCAACACTGCAAATGAAAATAAATGCAATGAAAGAATGAGAGAGAACATCTAATTTTATAAATAAAGACTTTACTTAAATTCACTCATTGTGCCTATAAAAGATCACATGTAGGATTAGAGTTCTATAGCTTGATTAATTTGTCAGGTTTAATTATGTACTCATAGAATTTACATCAATCAGCATTTTTGTTAGGCTTTTCTAAGTGAGAGTTGAAGAAAAAGGGCAGAAGAAAAAAAGGAATTTGCTTGTCAGGTATTCCAAAAGTCTGCTTTTTCACACAAGTGTACATATGTTCTTCACGCAAATATGCACAGAATAACCATCTTGGTTTGCTTTATATATAAAATCAACAGATAAGCTGAAGTAATTATATTCAGAAGCTGGTAGCTCCTTTGCATTTTTACCAGCTCAGACAGTGATGTGTATTGGTGTCACTTGCAAATGTTTCCATCTCTGATGTTAACTGCACGAATGTTCTCACAGCATGCAAAATCCTTCCTAATCTCCAAAGTGCTTCTGAAACCCTTAATACAGTGTGAAGACATTATACTAATA
>NW_009922357.1:54186-65682 GCF_000696875.1 Nestor notabilis | reverse complement strand
GGAAAGAGTTTTATAGCAAGCCCACAAGCACTTAGAGAACGCTGTTCAGCATATGTATTGTTATATATCCTTAGACATTGCCATATGCTTGTTCGCTGGGGTATTATTTAGGAGGATGGCTTTTTTAGCAAAATATTGTCTCCAAAGGGATTCTTTCACCCAACTTCAGGTCCTAAACTTGATCCTGAATTTGGATGAAAAGCTCCCTTTTCAACTGAGAGAAATATTCAACTGGACTACAGTTTGCCTGTTTTAGATGTCTGTCCTGGGATGGCACAAATCACACTCTAGGAGGGTGTGCTGTTTCCAAGGCAGTTCAGATAACTGACATGTGAAGACAGTTATAGTATGACTGTCTAAACCCATGTGACAAGAATCCTACTGCTAGTATGCATGGATCTCTTCTAGGTTGGCTGAAAAGCTTTCTGAATAGTAGAAGTCTGTGTTTTCAGAAAACAGACTGAACCCACAGCTTCCAAATACCAAACAAAATCCTATTCTTTCTGATTTGGATAAGGGCCAGGGCTGAAGTGTCTCAGATCTAATCCCTGGATGGGAAACCTAAGATGAGATCCAAAGATACTGGAGGAAAATGGAGCCCAAGAAGATGGTATCTGCTAGAGGGGAATAAAAACAATATTGACTTTTGAAGTGGGGAATCCTTTCAGTGAATGTGGGTGAGAAGGAAGAGCACCACAATGAGCACCACTGAGCCATACTTTTTATCTTACTCTAAAGCCTAGATGTGAAGTAGTAGAAAGTTCATTGTCTTCTAGTGGAGCATTCCTTTTTACAGAGACCTTCTGTTTTTTTCCTCCCAATGGTTCTGCTTGAACATCTCTGCAGACTTAAGGAACAAGTGGCATCTGGTGATTGACCGCCTTACAGTGCTGTTTTTGAAATTCCTGGAGTATTTTCATAAGATGCAAGTCTTTGTGTGGTGGCTGTTGGAGCTGCACATCATCAAAATCGTTTCCTCTTACATCATCTGGGTCACAGTGAAAGAGGCAAGTAAACACCCTCTGCCAAAATCTTACCCATGGAGGAGGCTTGTCAGTATGTGCTGTGCAGTGGCATACCCAAGTGTGTAGGGACACGCCTTCCCCGTGTCAGACCTCACTAAAATTGTGGGAAGCAGCTGAGCTTGTCAGTTGCTGAAAACCTGCCTTGATATCTTCTTCCACAGCGATGCTCTGTCTGCCTAGATATTCTCATCACTCCCCTTTTCTCCAGATATTAAGGTTTTATATGTCTAACTCTTTGGATTCAAGAGACATAATCCCTCCCCTGCTCAAGATGGCTGTGGGCATCATCCAGGGATGGAGAGTGTAGAAGAGGTTTAGGAGGGAGCATCTGGGAGATTTACTTAAACTGGGTCTGGTGCTGAAGAAGCAGGAACATGGAAATAGGTGTAAAGAAAAAGGGAGCAACACCTTTAGCTGTGCCTTTGGTGTGGGCAATATGAGTTCTTTACCTGACATAGCACACCTTGAACAGGATAGTAGGACAAAATTCATTAAAACCACCAAAGTATCAAAAATAAAATATTTTCATATATGAAAAATATAAAAAATAAAGTAAAAAATAAAGAAATAAATATAAAAAACAAACAAAAAAAACCCCTCATATCTTTGGGGGGAAAAAGCTCAAGAGGATGAAGCTGGGCTCCACAGGCACATGGATCTGTATCATATATACTACAGCAGCAGAAACAGCATGTGATCCTTCATATTTCATGCCTTTTTGTAGGGTGGGAATGCAGTTTTGGGGGTCTAATAGTATCAATATTATGTAGGAGATAAAGTTTTTCCTAAACTGACTGTTAGGTTTTTCCTTCTTCACTTACCACTTTGTGTCTGTGTTACTGTGAATATTGTTGTAATTTTTTGTTCCTTTTTTTTCTCACAGTTCCTGTATGTCGTCTCCCCTCTTTTTTTTTATATATTTTTTTATTACTATGGAAAAGGTCAGACTTTCTCAATTCTCTTGTTACTCCATGTAATTTCCGTACTGTTTTTGTGCTTTCAGGTGTCTCTGTTTAACTTTGTGTTTTTAATTGCCTGGGCTCTTGCTTTGCCATATGCTCAGTTTCGCCCATTGGCATCAAGTATCTGCACTGTTTGGACATGTGTGATTATTGTCTGCAAAATGTTGTACCAGCTCACGTCTATTGATCCCAGCACTTTTTCCAGTAACTGTACATTGGTGAGTACAAGTGCATATTAAAAAGTTTTGGTTTGCTGCCTTCTTCAGTGAAGAAGAGCAAAAGGAGTGTATCAAGTACCGAAAATTACAGTTCACCTGATGTATTATTGTTGATTATCATTCCCTCCCCAAGCAGCCTTAAACTCATGTTTTTATAAAGTGTTGCATTTTCTTTTTAGCCAGGAGAGAATGAAACTAAGGTCAATTTAGAAGAACTCAAAACCTCAGTCCTCTACAGTGGGCCAGTTGATCCTGCAGAGTGGGTTGGATTGAGGAAGTCTTATCCCCTACTTGTGTATTTACGGGTAACTTCTTTAATTATCTGTATTGAGATTTTTTAATTATTAGTATTTATGATGAAATTAGCAATGTCTTTGAAATAAATCATCTGCACACACACAAAAACAACAACAAAAAAAAATACAAGCCATTGATAATAGGGAAGTACAGAGGGGGAGACAGTAGAAAGCCATATCTGTTACACAGGACATTTCCAGAAGGAATTCAGCACCAATTAAGATAATCTGCATGTAGAAATATGGCTTTCTGACTCTGCCATCTGTTAAAAGCACTCTTAAGAAATGTGATGTTTAAGAACTCTTAAGTAGTTATGAGGTACATTGCTTTCAGGTACCAAAGGACTGATGGTCTAATTGGAGTAATTGACTTGAATGACAGTACATGCTGTAAGCAGTTAATTTTTTTAAGTGCTTATTCCTTAGCCACAGTTTAGGAAATATAATGAGTTAAGGGAATAAATCATTCAGACACTAGTAAATGGATGTCTTTTGTTTTTCTTCTTGTTTTTGGTTGATGCCTGTGAGCAATATTTTATTATTCCTGACTTGGTTAAAAAACCCTACTTACAATAAAAGTATGCCAACTCTGGGGCAAACCTTGCATTTCTCTTCTTAATTTAAAGAATCTCCAAAATTTTGTATACACAGTTTAAGGTTGTCAGAAATTGGTTGACTGAACAACAGCAAGTTTTGGTCTAACAAGATTTATTCCTCCTTTCTTTCCTGAGAGCTTACATCTGTGTGCTTTGTTTGTGTAGGAAAGACCTGCCAAGCTGTAGTGGTCAATATATCAGGTCTTGGTAGTGCCTTTGTGTCTCACTCCCTTAATCATTCACCTCCCACAGTTAAGAATGTATGTGGGGAAGAGCAATTACTGACCCAAGAGTTCTGCATGGAGCTTGAAGTTGCCTGATATTGTCTGTCTTTTGCTAGGAGCTTTACAGCTATAAATAGATAATACTTTGGGATTAGAAATTATTCTAGAAGGATTATCATTAAGTTACAAAATGAAATGTCTCCTCTGAATAGAGAATTGAGTTCAGTGCTGGACCTGAAGGTCCCAGGCTTCAAATCTTCAAGACATTGAAGCCTGGCAGATAGACTGTTTATTTAAATGAGTGTCCAGGATATATTTGCATTACCGAGCATCCTTGCAGTTTAAGGACATTGGTGCTTGCCACCTGGCTGCCTGCAGATGACTTTTTTTTGTAAGCTTTTATCCTCTATCTCCTGCAAAGCAAAGCATGGCATCTTACAAGAAGCTGTGAAACATCAGAGGGCACATGGATGGGTAAATGCATTTTCCCTCACTTTGCTTTCCACAACTAGTGTTCATAATAGTATTTTTTAATGAATGTCTTTAAATGTGTCTTCTGAATGTCAGTATGTTTCATCAAAATCCAAGGAGTGGTAGGAACCTTTCTTTGTTTCAATTATGGTAGCTGGGAATAGGTGCCTGTGCATCCTGGTGTGCAGAAGTACTCAGTGGTAACATCCATTTGAGTATTCTTGGGTTTATGTGTAGCAGAAAATTGTATAGCTTCTTGTGGGTTTGATTTTTATTTAATATTCTTCTGATTATGTCTCTTGTAGAATAACTTACTGATGCTGGCTATTCTGGCTTTTGAAGTTACAATCTACCGTCATCAGGAGTACTACAGATGTCGAAATAACCTTACCACACCTGTGACTAAAACCATTTTCCATGATATTACAAGAGCACATCTAGATGATGGGCTGGTAAACTGTGTCAAGTATTTCATAAACTATTTCTTCTACAAGTTTGGTTTAGAGGTAAATCACTATATATTAACTTTCTTTAGATTATCATTCCAAACATTTTGATTGTGTTATTTTTTGAATACTAGCTTGAACAGCTTTTGACAGCTGGGTGCTTCTTAGTCATTACTCACATTAGACCTTGCCACAGTTGATATGTGGTTTTCCTCTTGTTTTTCTTTGTATGTCTTAGTTAAAACTCAACAAAACAGATAACAGATGGCTCAATGGACAGCATTGAGACATACCCTTTCATGTACACACACACACAGAGGGAACTAGGGACTGCAGGAGCAAAAGAAGACAGCAGGGGTTACCAGGCCATTGTCTCTGTTTAAATATTTCTAAATTTCTTTTGCTTTTGGCTGCACAAATGTATCCTTCGTCTGTATGATACTTGTTACTATAGCTGTTAGCAGTCTGCAGGAGCAAGAGCTCCACTGAAGGCTATTTCTGCTTTGTGCCACTAGTGTAAGACAAAGTTCTTTCCCCAGAGAACTCTTCAGTAGACAAGACACATATAGACAAATAGGAGAACACAAAGGAGGGAAGGGATTTTTCTGAAGGTCTATTATGTGTCCTAAATATCTGGTAGGTGTCTTAATTAGTTGGAGATCTGGTTGTCTGCTAGCAGCAGTGGCCCAGACTATTATGGTTTAGGCTTAGCTAATGTATTCCTTCTATCTGCTTCACCCAATCCAGAAGCAAAACCTCAGAACTGAACCTGCCTTGAAGACAAACTACTGGTGAAGTGCCACCAAAAAAACTCTGCAGACTTCATCTCTCTTCCCTTACCTTATCTGTTTGTTCGCAGACACATGAAATGTATTTTCAAAAGTATTTGTAGACATAGTGATTTTTCACAAATTCCTATAGGTCCCTGAAGAAGGCAATTCCTAGGCTAATGCACCCCAGATCTAATCATAGTGATGCTCTTGGCCTTTTTATTAAACGCTACTACCCCTTGCTACTGATAAACAGAGTAAACTGTCCACAGCCAGTCTGAGGATTAAGAATGAGTGAAAATTAAAATTAATCAGCAACCTATTTCCTTCAGGAAATAGATTTATCCTCATTCTAATCTGAGGAGAGAAAAAATCAAAATAGTGAAGTGCGTTGAATAAATGATTCACCATGAATTATTGACTAAGTTTGAAAGCATGCTTCATGGCACGGAGTGAAGGGACTACTTTAAGTGGAGCCAGAGAACAGAAATGCTCTGGGATGCAGAGCCTTTAGAATAATGGAGAACTAAAGCTGCCTTACAGGAATTGACTGGATTCGTCTATAGCAAATAGAGGTTGTATGGTCTAAATCCCTTTTCTTTTTGCCTGATTCCCATATGAGGATACAACTTGGTGGTTGCTGTTCTTAATAGTTCCTCTTCTTTTTCACATATGTAAGGGCTATCAAAATATATGGCTGTATAATATGTGTTTTCCTTGGCAACAATTAATAATTTGCCATATAGGCTACTGTGATAACGCTCTTTCCATTCTGTATCTTTAGATACCATATAATGGAAACCTGCTTTAATCCTATATTCACATAGTTGACACTTGTAGAAGAGTATTGAAAATTTGGGGTGTTGGGATGGGGGAGGTTGCTTTTGGAGAGATACGAACTATTTTAGCTTATTGGTTTGCACTAGGTTCCTGCAGTCAGCTCCAGCATATGTGCAAGCATTCTGCCAGGATCCAGAATAGTTTGTCATTGCTGCATTGACTAGCCCTCCGGTTACAAATGTTGCTTATGTTCCTTTACTTCTTTTCCAGACCTGTTTTCTCCTATCAGTGAATGTAATTGGTCAACGAATGGATTTTTATGCCATGATTCATGCCTTCTGGCTGATTGCTGTATTGTATCGACGTAGACGAAAAGCTATTGCAGAGATATGGCCAAAATACTGTTGTTTTCTGGCATGCATCATTACCTTCCAATACTTCCTTTGCATTGGCATCCCACCTGCTCCTTGTAAAGGTAAGGACTCTTACCCTTTGTGGACAATTACTGCTGCTTGATTTTGCACAAAAGTGCTGGAAAATTGATAAGTATTAAGAAGAAAAGGATGAAGTAATTGTTATAACGTGCTGATTTCATTTTTGTGTGCTTCTGTCATACAGACTATCCATGGAGAAGTGGTAATGCAAACTTCAACTCCAACATCATAAAGTGGTTATACTTTCCAGACTTCATTGTGAGACCAAACCCTGTCTTCCTTGTCTGTAAGTATTTTAGCACATAGTTGTGAAGTGTTTACACACCCTTTGCTTAAAACATCTGTACAGTGTAATTTGAAGCCAGCCTTTTATTTACTATTCAGTCAAAAGCTGACGTATTCTGTGGGAGATTGAACGCTAAGTGTGGTTTTGTATGTAGTGAAAAATTCAAAGAATTAGTATTTTCTGCATGTTTTTTCCTTATCCCATTTTTTAATTAAGCAGCATCAAAAAGTATTAATTATTTCCCCTTTTCTAATTTATTTCTTAATGAAAATCATAGAAGACCAGTAAAACAACTAAATACATTAACAAATTTCAAATCAATGTTAAATGTGTTCAAAACCAGCACAGTCTTGGAGGTTCAAAATGTGGGAAAACAGCCTGGTAACTACATTATAATGTATCACCACCACTCCCTACACCTAAGTTAATGACTGACTTTTTTCCTTGAAATCACTGCTTTCTCCTAGATGATTTCATGTTGCTGCTGTGTGCATCCTTACAAAGGCAGACATTTGAGGATGAAAATAAAGCTGCAGTACGAATCATGGCTGGCGACAATGTGGAAATTTGTATGAATCTTGATGCAGCATCTTTTAGCCAGCATAATCCTGTTCCTGACTTCATTCACTGCCGGTAAGACCTTGGAACACTTGGAAACTACAGCGCTTCCTTTTTGTAAAGTTCTCTGGTGTGAAAGTAACTCTTCACAGCTTCCAATTTTATTTGAAATTTATATTCATGTAAGTTCCCATCAACATACCTTTTACTGTTGCATGAAACAGCATATAGTTAGCTTCTGGGTAATCAGCTTCTGGTTTAGAAAAAGATGAAAACAAGTCTTCTTAACATGGCTGATTGTTTTAAGTGCTCCCCAGGGGAATGTTCAGTGATGAATTTGCCTAAAAACGTGTATTCCCTCCATGAATGCCCTGTGGGGCAGTGTTTGTGGTGGTCTTCAGCACTCTGGCGCCTTCCCCCAAAACACAGGCATGTTAAAAGAAAGAATCCATTGCAGTCTGAACTCGCCCATATACAAGTTTAATCCCACAAAGTCATCAATCATATCCTCCAGAGCTGTTAAGTACAATCAAAATAATACTCTGATATAAGAGACTGTCCTTTGTGTTATTTCATCTAGACGTAAGAACCTTAAAAGTATTTCGGAAGGACAACTGGTGTGTCTTCCTGTTTCTCAACATTGATTGTAAAGTTGTTTAAGAAGCTGAACAATATAAAAAGGGGGCAGAGCCTGAGACAGTCTGTTTTGGATGGTCTTCAAACAATGGAGCCATTCCTATGTGATCATTTCAGCAAACACAGATTAGCTCAGCTCTTCTGCGTTGTGCTGGGCATATTCTTAATTGAAACTGTCTCTGAAAGTTTGATGCAGTATTACAGGAATAAATGGGAAGAGTAAGATTTCTTAGCTCTTGTGTTTTGTTGGGTGAATTGTTTATTTTGTGAATACACGTTACCAACAGATACCTGAGTGCAAAAGGAATTTTAAAAATTGAACTTACATCTAGAAAAATCTCCCTTTCGCCAATAAACTTTAATTTCTTTTACCAGAGAAGTACTATCACCAGAAGTCAATCTCAAGATCTTCAAGCTGATCCTGCTGTTTCTGTTAGAAATGGTGGCCAAATCTGTCTTGAAATAGCATTGAAAAGACCATTGAAACACATTCAATTGACTCATTTGTCCAGAGATTTATAGACATTCCTGGGCAAAGGGCAAACAGTTCTTCCCCTTGAGTATCTGCAGTTTACATGGTGGGTCCAGTGCTCTAGATCCAGTAACATAAGCAGAGAGAAGTCATAATTTCTCTTCAAAATGCTTCATCAAGTGGGAATGATTTCCAAAGAATGCCAAATGGGGCTTGGTTGAGAAGAACATGTAGCAGGGATTGACTGAGTTTTTTCTTGCCGCTGCAGTGGTGTCCATCTTAGCAAAACCTAATACAGCAGTTGCATTAGGCACTGTGACTGGTCGCTTACGAAGACCATCACTGGTAACATGGTTGCTGGCAGAAAGAAAAGATCAAATTTTCCCTCCTTAGTCCAGAAAAAAAAAAACCAACAAACCAAAACCAAAAACATTGTGAGAAAAAGCAATAATTAAACTTAAAACTCATGTGTTTTAAGACTATCTTCAGAAGAGTCAGAGGGGCAAGAAAATCACTACTTTCTAAACAGCCTGTTTTGGCATCTTTTCAAAGTTTCCTGGAATCTGATAGGTATTTCTAGTTGTCTGTAGAAGACATTCCCAAAAGTCGAAGCATTAAAAGTTTGAAGCACAGAGGATGTTCTTTGAAGATTTTGGATGGGAGTCAGAGTCAGGTTTATAATGGAAAGCAAAATCCAAGCTGAACTGGCATGCTGCCTCTCTACAATCCTTTTGGTTAAGTTCTGTGTTTTGGTTCATATGCATGGTATGCATCAGCTTGAAGTCACTGGTGGCATCAGATCCATTCAAACATATTGCTTGGCATGTGCTGACAAAACAGACCTGTGTACAGATGATTAATGATATGCAACCATTTAATTGGAAGTTTGCAACTTGTATAAAGCACTAAGTATTGCTGGTGGAGAGTACAAAAAAGAGAAAATCAAAGAATACCATCAGTAGTGGTGAGCTGAACAAATAAACTGTGGTCACTTTATACTTGTTCCAGCTAAATACAGAAATCCGTGTGACTTTCATGTGATAGTTTTATGTTGTGTGAATAAGAAGTAGAATGAAAAGAACAAGGCAGAGAAAGAAACAGAACAGGGACATTTATGTTTTAAAAAATCCATAAAATGAATAGAAACCCATTAATTTCAGGAACAGAGGAAATTCCTGTTTATGATATCCTTTTTTGTAAATGCTCAGGCAGGTAAGCTGTAACTTCTTTTTTGTTTGATTGCTTTTAGTGTTAGGTTCCTGAATCTGTAATGGGAACATTCTTGTAGAATGTTGTATATGAGTATAAACAGACCTTCCTTTAGTATGAACTTCATAATAGATCTTGTGTTCTTTGTGGTATCTTTTCTTTCGTGAGTCCTCAGGTTTCTTCAATGCTTTTGCTACAATGCAGGTTTTCCCAGGCTTTAGATAATGTTATTTTGAGAGGTTGCACTGCACATACGCAAACTTAAATGCCTAATTTGCTTCAAAGAAGCACCAGAAAATGGCTGACAGTCTTTTGAAGTGAGTGAATCTTGTATTAGAGGTTACAAAGTTTTTAAAAGGACTCTCAAGCTCTGGAGAGTCCACCGAAAATATACCTCAGAAGAAAATGTATGTATCTGGTCTTCATCCAAGACAATTTGGAACTGAAAGGGCTTTGTCTAAAAACATTTCTTGCACTTTGCCATAGAAGTTTCAGAATGGTCTAAATATTTAGCAGCGTGGACAAGAACTTAGTTCAAAGCTTATCCAAGCAAGTGAAATGAAAAATGGCATTTATCCAGAAATCAGTCAGAAAGAGCCAAACAAATAAGTGAAGGCAACCTAGTTATGAATAAATTAGAAAGCATAAAAAAACCTAGTGCTTGGTATTTATGTGTTTTCTGAGAAGCCCAATGTGTATTTACTGCCATGTACAAGTGGCAGTTACAGATCAAAGTACACTTCCAGAAGTATCTCCCCTTGAGAAGACACTAGTTGGGCATTGTTCTAGTAGTAGTAGGCTTAGATAAAAAGTTTTAACTGCAATATAAACAGTGGCAGAAAAAGAATGTATTTCCAAATGCTTAGTTTTCTTCTCTCTTGAGAAATGCTTGAGCTCAACAATGATAAATACAGTCTAAGGAAGAGATTTCCTGAAAATTTTCATGTCTTTCCACCCCCAGATTTCTCAGGGGATATGTGCTTGACCCCAAGGGAGAGCACAACCAAAGGGCTTTGAAACAGAAATAAAAACGAAGACTAGAAGCAGGAGCTTTTAAAATGAAACAGGATTTAAAGTGACTTCACTGAGGATAATCCTTTCCCACAGTGTCTAATGCTGGAAAATTTTCATTTCAGTTCCCAAGCAGTTTTCAGACATTCTCCTAGACATTGACAGGGAAAAAAATTGGGACTGTAATCTACTTTTTTCCTCTTCAGAGCAGAAAGAATATTAGCAGCCGGTCATTAACTGTCCCCTTTAGTACCTGCACCCTGGGAACCTTTGGGTGAGTCAGGTGAAGTCTCAAAGGCTGCTATAGTGCCTTTCTTGGAACTTCACTTCTAGCTTAGGTTAGTGAGAGAGGAACTGCAAATCATCGTTACAGGCTTCCTCTCATATTCATTGTATAAAGCAGATAAACATTTTGTTGCTAATAAAATAAGCCTCAACAAATACCACAGATTTGGACTTGGGAAGTTTTAAATTGCACAGAAGCATGAAGGAAGGACCTCACTCGTAAGAGAGTGAAAGTAAGAGAATATCAGTCCTGGTAGAGGGCTTGACAAAAATAGTAGGGAATAAGACCTTTAAGATCTACAACACTAGATTTGAAGAAGCGCATAGGGGACCTAATTTTCAGAAGGTTCAGTGTTGCTGTAATCAAAGGGAAAATCAATGAAACTGCCTTCTGAAGGCTGATATTGAGTTACAGAGATGGGCTTTGGGGATAGAAGCCTGGTAAGAAATTAGCAGTGTTGGGATTAGAAGGGGAAGTTGTGACGTAGGGTCACACAGGCTGCTAAGAAAGTAAGGAATGGGAGATAGGAAGGGAAAGAAAGAAGAAATCCTGGGAGTAAGGGTACCTTATAAAATACATATATATATATATAGAGAGAGAGAGAGAATATGTCTGGAGGAGAGGGTAAGGGTAGGCATGAGAAGAAGAGCCTTGGAATTATATGGAGGTGGATAACTACACTCAAAGCAAAACAGGAGGCTGATGAGAGAAGGCGGTGAAGCTACGTAACAGCAGCTCCTCCAGCATGAAACAGCACTGAGCTATCTTGGTCAGTGCAACAGCACAACAAACTCTCACCAGTGTGTAGGCAGAAGT
>NW_009922357.1:51329-54155 GCF_000696875.1 Nestor notabilis | reverse complement strand
CTAAACGTCAAAATGCTGGCTGAGGACAAACACCTTTTCTCAAAGGGGTAACTGGCTGCAGCATCAGCACCACTTGGTGCCTGCAGGCAGAAATTCAGACTCTAGCCTGGCTACAGCCAAACACGTCACTGAGCATGCTAGGAAAACAGCTACACATAAAGCAGTCTTTTTTTGCAACAGGCTGGATTGTATTACAATTAAAAGTTAATTCCCATGCAAATAAATATTGAAGCGTTCATGATAAGACTAATAAAAAAGCACATGAGCTTTTATTGCAAGCCATCTGAGGTTACAGCAGCTTTGATAGATGGGTTGATATGAACTTCAGACTTTGTCTTCCTTGGTTTTGAGCAGAGTGATTTGGTAAATTTTCCCAAAATGTTAGAGTATCAGTGGATTCTGCTAATGGCACAGTTAGCAAATCAACATTTTTTATTTGTCATTCATCTTTCAGGTTTAGTCTGTATAATTTCTCATTCAAAGGTTATCATGCTACCAAAAGCGATAGTTTGATGCTCTTGGTACACTGGTGTAGTGGCTAATCTTCCTCAGATGTGTGGCTGTATTCCTGGCCTACAGCTATATTCTCCTGCCCTTGCATTCAGCACACCAGCAGTGAGTTGGTTCAGAGGCTGAATGAGCAGAAAAGTATCCCTTCCTTCAGTCTTCCCCCAGAATAAATAGGTTTATGCAAATTTGCTTCTTGAAACCAGTTCAAAGAGCTAACGCCAAAGAAGGGGCTGAAAGCAGAGCTGAGAGGGTGAAGAGGAGTGGGACCGTCCCCTGGGGAAGCAGCTGCTCAGATTTCCTAAGTGTATTGTCAAATACCACATCCTGAGGGTGGCCTCTCCTCTCTGTGACTGGATGTAGACCTAAAGACCACTTAGATGAGGTTTGGAAGGTTTACATGGCATTAAACTGATGATCTGTGTGGTCTGCAGCAAAAGCATAAAATTATGGTATATGCTGTCCGTGAAGAAGTTTTCAAACCAAGGGTAAGCACCCTTACTGACCTTCTGGGTTTGTGTAGGGTATTTTTAGCTGTTGGGGCAGCTTTGTGCTTAAGCCTCCCACTATTGCATTATCTCCAGAGCAAGGATCTGAAACTTCTCACTTGTTAACTTTCTGGGGTTTGAGGCAGAATTTAAAGCTTTGCATCTAAGAAAGTGTCAAATGATTTGAGGGGCAATATGTTGAGAAGTCCCCCACCAAGACACATCTTTGTTCCTGCTCTTGCAGCACTTGACCTACTTGTTTTATAAGCAATTAATGAAAATTAGCTTGATGTGTGACTCCATACTGTAACAGCCAAGAAGTTTTGGCACACTGCAACTGCAAGAAATGTGATTTCAGGAATGCTTTTATCTACTTGAGACTACTCAAGCGCATGTCTGTTCACTGTGTTCAATGTGACATCCTTCTTGGGCCAGCACAGAGGTACCTGGGATGTTTGGTGATACTCATTTTAGGTGTGCCCTGGGTGACTCATTCAAGCACAGTTCTGTAAGTCATCCACTCAAAGTTATCCATCCCACTTTTTATGGTTGGGCTTGCATGTAATTGCATATTTATAAAAATGAGAATGATTTGTATCTCTAGGAACTACATCATTTGTCACTTGACACAGTTGTATTGCCTCCTGCTTTTTGAGTTTTTCTTTAATCCTGTTCTGTGTTTTGTTTGTTTTAGAGATGTCCAATGCTATTATACTTAATACGTATTTTGAAAATGAGGAAAGCAAATATTTTAATATTTTAGATGACTACTAAAATATATCAAATGGTTAACATTATAGTGAAGAAACAGCTAAACTTGTCTTTTGATATTCTCTCTTAATTTCTAGAAGTTTTAATCTGAGAGTAATATCTGCTGTTGGACTGTGACTCAACTAAATGTCATGCATATATGTTGGAAAGTTTGGATCCAGCCAGTTCTTTAAGTGTTAGAGTCCATTTTTACTGAAGAGTATTAAGATATTGTTCTTTTCAGTTCCATTTCGGGCTTTTCTCAAAAGATGCTGATGCATCTTGTTGGTAGCTGAGGACAAGATTTTTGAAATATTGCAATTGTTAGAGCGGTGTCAGGAAGGTGATCTCTTCCTAGCCATCATACACATCAATATTTATTACTAAACAAACACCAAATATTATGATGGGTTTTTTCTAGAGAAATAGCAACACCATTTCCAGTGCATATTAAGTTAGCAGAGACCTGTTCAGCTGATGTCTTATGCCTCTTTATTTTCCTAGTGTATGTGCATTCTTTGTTAACGTTTTATCACCCAAACCCCAGTAGCATCTCTAAAGTCATGCCATTTTTAGATTTCACAGAAAGAAGTCTATAAATTTCTTAAGTATTTGTGGGAAACAAGCATAAAGGAGGTTTCTCATTACCTTTTGTTAGATGTCTCTCTGGTTGGCTTCACCAAGTGAAATGTATAATACAGGCCTATAAATGTGTGACTATAAATGCATACTCCTAGAAAGTTCTGGGCCTGAGAACATCAAGCAGCAGGAGCCTTTTTATGTGGCTTCATACAGCGCATTTAGTTAATTTACTCCATACATGGTTTGGCTTCGGTACATGTGTAGTCCTACAGTGCTGTCTCCCTGCCTGGTTTCCTGTCAAATCTGGTTTCGCAGCCTGGGTGAACAGATCCTGAAAACACAGTTACATCTGGAATCCAAACACTAAATAGGGGGAAACTAAAAATTAGTTGGTTTTGCAGTGTTAGCTGTGTGTAATATTCAGTATTGTCTTTGGCAGATACTCTTATTTGAAAGCTCACTGAGTCAATATTAAGTCAATATTTTAAGGAATCTGAAA
>NW_009922357.1:0-51298 GCF_000696875.1 Nestor notabilis | reverse complement strand
CTCTTTCCCAACTGTAAGCCAGGCTGATTTCAGATACCTCTGTCTCGTAGCTTCCCAGCAAATGCTCAAGTAAAGTCTATCACATTTATGTTGTGTAGAAACCATTTACCCCTCAAAAATTCTACACTGATCTCCACTGGAGAGAGATATTTTTAGCAGCTGTCAGTGAAAGGCTGAATTCCCTAGAAGACATCAATAAATACAGAATTGTTTGCAGTGGTGGACTGTAGCTGGCTTTTTCAGGTAGATTTACTACAATATGCTCAGGCTTCTTAAAATACAATCTCAGATAGCTTTTAAATTACATACGTAGCATTGCCAGGTAATATCACTCTATCATGAAGTTCAGTGAGAACATGTTTTCCACCATTTTGTGATACAAAGCTTGATCTTGCATGATGTGAAGTTCCCTGACAGTGTGTAGCAAGGTGCTTATGCACGTAAGTAAGATAGGATGGAGTATGTGAGCCAGGCAGACCCATGAATGAGCTAGACCCACTGACCTTGGTATTAGTCTTGAGCAGGTGCACGAATGCTGATGTGGGATGAGAATGCTCAGAAGACCTTGGCTGAGGAGTGTCAGCCAATAGCACAGAAAGAGGAAAGGTAGCATTGCCCTCAGAAAAAGTTCACTTCTTCTTCTTCTTTTACTTCCAGGTCCTACTTAGACATGTATAAGGTGATAATATTCAGTTACCTCTTCTGGTTTGTGCTTACTATAATCTTCATCACGGGAACCACAAGGATCAGCATATTCTGTATGGGCTACTTGGTAGCCTGCTTTTATTTCCTTCTCTTTGGTGGAGATCTGTTGCTGAAGCCCATCAGAAGTATACTGCGTTACTGGGACTGGCTGATTGCCTACAATGTCTTTGTGATCACAATGAAGAACATCCTCTCAGTAAGTAGATGCTGCCTTTCCTCTTCTCTAAGCACTTTGGTTTCATTGGAAGTGTGCATAGTGCATTGAATGATCATTAAAGTCCTTTTTCAGGACCACGGTCTTCTGCAGGCTCCATTTTAATTCAGAAACTGCAAGTGCTTATCCAGGCAATGGTAATGCATGTACATTACAGGAAAGTATGCACATGGGTATTCAACTGGGCTCTGTGAAAACTCACAAGCTATTTTCAAAGGGCCAGGTTCTGCTTTCTTTGCCTGGTAGAGTCTCTCCTTAGAAGCTTTGTGAAAACCTCAGTGGAGTGAGAAATGAGTAAGAAGTGCAAGATTAGTCATGCCTTTGATAAATAATACACATTTAATTAAACCTTTTATTTTAAACTGGAATGTTCAAACCTCGTACTAGATACAGTTGTCTTTTGATGTAATGTAATTAGTGAAGTTGACAACAAGATTACAAGCTGCATTCCTGTTTCTGCAAAATATTAAAGGTTTTCTTATATTAATTAACTTTTTAGAAGCAGATTCTTGCAGTAGCACTGATAGGTGATTGAGACAAGCCAGTAATTTAAATATTTTTGAAAGATAAATTTAGATTTATTCCTGGCAATTGCTTTTTAGCTTTGAACATTTTTAATGCTGGACTGAAAAGAGCAGACATTTTTCTTTTTACATTATATAAGTCACTGTACTGAATAAAATTGATTTATAAGTAGTTCGAATTTGCAAATGTTCTAAGTGATCACATATGTGCTTCATTTTATGCTTGGGAATTCACTGGAGCTACGCGTGTGTTCAGTTTGTCCATGTACGTTTGCAAGATTAAGTCAGTGATTTGTAAGAGTTGCTTGGCTGTCACAGCACATCACATGCTAGGCGTATCACTTTCTCTGCAAAAACACAAACAAAACTCACATAACTCCTATCTCACTGATAATTGAAAAAACAAATTCTTGCTATCTAAAAGTGATGTGTGTCACTGGTAAAGGCACTCTTTCTTCTAATCTCTGTTTTAATAAGGAGATATAATACAGCCAAGGGTGGTCGCAATATTCTCGTGTAATGTAAAGAAGTACAACTTTTCCTATCTTGATTTCTACTATGTCTTGTTATATGAAATTGTTCTTTTACTTTCCAGATAGGAGCATGTGGCTACATTGAATCGTTAATTAAGAATAGTTGCTGGTTGATTCAGGCATTTAGCCTGGCTTGTACAGTAAAAGGCTACCGTATTCGTAAGTATAGCACATCTTTCCTCATAATTTTCCATAAATAATGACCTCCAAAATCTCCTACAATATTTAAGTCATGCCCCCTCCTAATATACTACATTGTGAAAAAACCATACCTGTAAGTTTAGTTAATACAGCTTCATCCTATATTGAATAGCAACCCAGAATATTGAAAATATTTATAGAACCAACTGAGATACATATACAGAGAAGACTTTTGAGCACCCCCAAACACATACCCATAAGTAGCATTTGCTGTAAATAGACAATTTGGTGATGCTGATGCTTAGCAGTTTTCCTATATATGCAGGAGATGTGACAATTAAGGGTATGGTTTCACTGTACATCTTGAGCTAAAATTTCAGCTCACCATCACTGCAAGGAGAGGGCACCTTTTCCCATCTGCAGAGTCCCACTCCTCCCTGTGTGTCAGGTCTCACGTTCAGTTGCTCAAAGGGTAAACCAGTTCAGCTCACTGAAATGGCAGGGGCTAAACCAGCATAAAAGTGGTAATTTTTTTGCATGCATAGTGAGTTAAGGCAGGGGTTTTTTTAATGATTATTCTCATATTTGTGATGCTAACAGGAAGGGAGGGGATAGTGTATGTGGATGGAGGTGAAAGAATGGAAGAATGAGATATGGAGAGCAAGACATTTCACTTCTTAGTGAGCTATTAATTTGGTTCCATTTTGTCCTGACACCCTGGACTGACAATTTGAAAACATCTGAGGGTGAAGGGTTTTTTATTGAATTTAAAGAACTGTTTAATCCTAGTGAGTCTGCAGCAAAGTTCTGAATTCCTGTTTTCATGTCTGATCCTAATAGATAAGTGGGGAGTAGGAAAAAAGAAAGGGAATGCAAAGACACAAATTCATGAGACAGACAGTGCCCTGTAGTTCTTGTATTATCTAAATCTTTTTGAGCATCAACAGAAACTTAGACACAGGTTTCCGGCTCCCCAGAGGATGGGCAGAGCAGGCTTTGAAGCTCTTGGAGCTTGACCTTCCAGACCTATTACACTGGCTTGCTTGATTGTAAAGCCAGCTTCAAGCCAGAGTGTGTCCCTTGAGTGCTTCTACTCCCTTCTGTAGGGCAGCATAGGCCATTCAGTTTACAGTCTAGCTCCACAAAACCCAGTTTTAATTTTTTAATATTCCCAAGAGAACTGTCTTTTAGAGAAGAAAAAAAAGGAAGAAATAGCCCAAGCCAAAATCTAGAAGTAGGAAGAATGGGATTTTCTCTCTGCCTGTCTCCTCTTACCCCAAAAGAAGTAGTTTTGTGGTTTCAAATATTTTTTCTCTTATGCAATGGAAAGAAACATTGAAATGAGTTGCAGAGAGGAAAAAGAAAAATACTAGGTGATGGCACTCAAAAAATTATTTTGACAAAATAAAACACTTTTTTTCTCATGTTGATAGTGTTTTTAATAGGAAAATGAGAGAAAAAGTCACTTTGAAATAAAAATGAACAAAGAGAGACATGCCATTTTAGAAAGTACTGAATCAAGTATTTCAGGCTAACAAAAAATACTCTTCTCCCATTCTTTGTTTTCAAGTACTTATTAGGAGAGGGTGAATTTGTTTGCTCATGATTCACTTCTGGGGAATTCTCAGTTGTTATGGGATATCATGTTGTTGGAAGTTTACCAGTTTGCTCTAAAAGAAAATTTGGTGTATTTCAGATCGAAATGCCTGACAGTTGTCTTAAGAAAAATCTAATTAAAGTATTTCAAATAATTGTAAAGGCTAAAATGATTTAATTGATTAAACATTATAAAAGAATACTTAATACAACAGTCCTTATGCTAATGTTTTCTTTTTCCAGCAACCAACAATCTAGATTGTAAACTTCCCAGTGGAGAGGCAGGAATCATTTGGGACAGTATATGTTTTGCTTTCCTGCTGCTGCAAAGAAGAGTCTTCATGAGTTACTACTTCCTGCATGTGGTTGCAGACATAAAAGCTTCTCAGATCCTAGCATCAAGGTAAAATGAAGTTTTAAAAAATTAGATGAAGCATCTCAAGTCTGTTTGCCATGGCTGCGGTACTTATTTGTTTGCGGTAGGTAGTACCATAAGAGTCTGTTAACATTGGTTTAAATAATCCATGCTAAATTCATAATTGCAAAGCCAACTCTGACAAAGCACACATGAGAAAACAAATTAATTGAGAATCTGATAGAAATGAAACAATGAAGCCATCTATCCTAGCAAATACCCATCTGCTACTCTTATTAAAAGCTGTGAAAGCATTCTTTTAATATCAGTATGTGTAGGAGCAAATACTGAGTTTCTAAGCCATGGAAAGAAAACATTCTATTGTCAGAGCCTGTTTGAGACAATGGGCCTTAGAAATTATGACTCACATGAGGAAAATACAGTTAAGTTACGACATCTGGCTAGGGAAGAACAGAACATCAAGAAGACACTTGGGAAGTGTCATCACTGAACACTGAGGAATGTCAAGGAAGTATCACCTTCTTTGGGCCCGCTACTTACACTTCCCCACAAGCATCCACTCACAGCTATCATTGGCACAACTATTTTCTGCTTTTTAATGAGAAGGCGGATGAGGAATGAAATTCTGGTCTTAATTTCAGTAAGACTTCTAAGGAATTACTTTTGTCAATTTGAACTAAATGTATTGTGGCTCCCCCCCCAAAAAAACCCCAAACATGTGGACATTGATTTCTGTCTGCGAAGACAAAATTGGCTTGCATGTCCTGAAAGGTAGTACTTTTTATCTTCTTCTCCTTACCTCTCCAGGGATTACTTCAAAGGGTGACATGTTTAGCTGCCCGTATTGAGTACAATTCACTACCAGAAGATCTATTCCTCCATCCCATATTGCCTCTCTCAGACTTGTATTCTGGGTGAATTTCACTACTGATGCCCAATTTTGCTGGAATCTACCTTTTTATAGCTTTTTTTGTATGCTGTGTTCACAGTAAAAATAGCAGAGAGCAAAATCGTGAGTATCAAAATGCCTCCTAAATTGGAAAGTTTGCATCCAGAAGGAAGGAGCAGGCTCATGTAAATGGCACTGGGCTAGGTTGAAAGACACATGTTTGGTTCCTACTTTCAGCCTTGTGTTTTTTGGTAAATCACTTAATCTACCCAGACCTGAGGTCTCCAGTGGCAGAAGTGGAGACATACTGGCCTGTGCAGGAGCTTTGTAAAGATAAATGTGTTAATGACAAGAAAGTGCCAAGATATTACAGGAAGGAGGGTAGTATAAATATAGTGATAGAATTATTCTTTTAGATAGCTGATTGCCTTGCTAAAATCCAAGCTTTGAGTTTACATTGGACCAAGGAAAGGGTCAGGTTTGGATTTAGACAGTATGGTCTGAGCCTGTATTCTAGTTAAAGTTAATGTCATGAAAACACAAATTCCTCACTTAAATATGGTTGAATTTTTATTTGAACAGTAACAATGAGTATCCAGCAAGTTTTCAATAGTCCATAAGAATTTAAGAGTGATCAAGTTGCTAAGGAGAACAAGTCCTTCTTTGTTGTACTTTGCCATATATTGGGACAATAATGATTACCCGTATTGATTATATTCCTTTGAAAAAATGTAGTTGTGGTTATCCTGCACATTACATGGGAGAATCATTAATCTCACAGAAAACATGGTAGAAAAATTAATTAAAAGTAACCTTCAGAATCTATAGCTGTTCTTACTGAATTCCTGGCAAAAGAAAGACTTTAAATCAATGCTACTTATTTGAGATAGACTTTGAGGCTTCTTTAGAGTGTTCAAGAGCTAATGAGTGAATGAGAAAGAATGGCCAAGACATGTGACCTGGACATCCAAGTCAATGAGTTGGTTAAATTTCTAATGTCATTGAGTTAGAAGCCATATTCTTTTGGCACATCAGAAACTTGCTCAAGGATTTCTGTCATCAGATTGAAAGCACTGGAGTGTTCAGAAGGTAAAAGTGAAGCTGAAGCTATGTTCGTTGTGGTCCTTTATAAAACTGGACTTGGCTCACAACTTCCACAGGTGCTGAGGCAGGGAGACGAGGTACTTGTAACACTGAAATGACTATAAAGACCAATCCTGGAGGTGTGGAAGAAGTCGTACCTCAGCTGGAGGTACTCATGTTTTGTGTTTTTAAGGACTGGAAACTGAATTCCTTGAGCAGCTGCTAGAGGCTGAGTAGAGATCACAACGTTTAGCCCCAGATATCGAAATGATTGACTGTAAAGATATTTGTATTACGGAGTAAATGGTAACTTCTTTCAGGCCTTGGATCAGTTGTGTTTGATACAGATGAGCTCACGTACAGAGGGAAATCTATTATTAGCTGGCATAAGGGAAACTTAGAAACATTTAATGTTTCTTCTTCTTTTTCCCTTTCTTCTTCCCACATTTCTGCTATAGGGGTGCTGAGCTTTTCCAGGCTACAATTGTCAAGGCTGTAAAGGCAAGAATTGAAGAGGAAAAAAAATCAATGGATCAACTGAAAAGACAGTATGTATTTAAAGTATTTTTATATATATACATACATATGTCCATATTTCACTGATTGTTGACATTTGTCTAGCACCTTCTTGTCTAGAAATGCTGATGAGATTTTGAAGTGTGATTTTGCAATTACAAAAATTTCTCTCTGGGCATTCAAAGGTCTTAGGTATTCCAAAATTATGCAGCTTGAGAGTCATGTTTTCCAAAAAGGCAACATACTGCAGAATCTAAACTTTCATTTAAACACAGAATTACATTTCTAGGACCAATGGTTGTGAGGTTAACATAAAGAATCAGAGTGCAATGTACTGACTAACCTGTTCCTTGGTGAGCCTGAAACTAATGGAAACAGTTTCCTATGGTGATGTTGCCACCCCTGCTTATTCTGAAGGTCTTCTAAACCCTAGAAATGCAGTGATGATACGTTAAGAAGATCAGCTTTTCACTGTTCTACATCTGAGTGTCATAGCAACATGACCATTTTATCTTCTGTTTAAAAGGTGATCTCTATCTCTGCTATATTTTTTTCTCTTTTAGGGGTCCAGCTCATTTTGTAGCTTTGGGTTATCCTATTTTGTAGTATGAATGCATATGATGCAGCTGAAATACAGGGCAGGGGGGGATTTTTTTCCATTTTCTTTCCTTTTACTAATTCCCCTGCTGTTCTTTCAGTGTGTCGCTCACTATCTCACAGAAGAGTAGGATAGTCAAATGCAAATCCCCTATGAAACTCATGAAAAGGGTAGGCAGATTACTAATCAGAAGTGAGAACATTAACCCTATCTCACCTGAAGGAGCAAGTCTACATGGTTAGAAAATAGGAGGCTGAGACGTGGGAACTGGATTAAAAAAAAACGAAACCCCCAAAAAACTCCAAAATCAAAACCCACTGAAACTGGAATACCAAGGGGCCTAGTTTGGGAAGCTGTAATTAGGAGTCACCTAAACAGCCTGAAATCACTATGTGCTAAGGAAGCTGAGTCACATTCTGGCCCTGCTTCAATGGGTGGGAATATGCTCATTGACTTTACCATTATTAGGATTTTGTTCTGTATATCTGTATTCCTAGTAAAAATTGCTGCATGACTGCTCCTGTTTAATTTGTGGTTCCTCTCTAGTGTTTTAGTGCAAAACATATATTGTTTACCTTCACTGAAAATATTTGTATTCAACTTAACTGGCCTGGGGATCCTTTGTCTTTAGACAGGCACTTCTCTTGCATGCAACCAGCATGCTGCTTCTGTAACTGCAAGCAGCTTTCAAAGTTCCTCCACCACTATGCATGAAAGCCCTAACTACTTCCTAGCCAGATGTCAAAGCCCACTCCTGGCAGCTTCTTCCGCACCTGCATAACTGAATAAGTATCAGAAGGCTGTAGGGACCATGCTCCATACCCGCATGCTGGGGGTTTCCCACCCAGTGGTGTATTGAGCTGTTGTTGATGGTGCTCTGTGCTTTAAATTAGTCTTATCCCATTTGACAGGATGTGCCTGACCTGGAAATAATACTTTTCTATTAATCCTGCAGAGTTTAAGGTCATGAAATGATACTGCTTGTGACAATGCCAAAGCTGATCTATGTTTCTAGAATAATTACTAGGTTATATTTGCAGGATATCAGCATGATGATAATCTATGATTATGCTTAAGGGCAGGATTAATGACAATGTGAATTGTATATTTCCTTTAAAAATGTTCAAGTGTATGTGAGTATGGATGTGTTCAACACTTGTTTTTCATGGTGGATCAAAGAACAAAGATGTGAATCTGATAAGTTTCTTCCTTTTGATAGAATGGATCGCATCAAAGCCAGGCAGCAGAAGTACAAAAAGGGTAAAGAGAGGATGCTTAGTATGACCCAGGAGTCCTCAGAAGGGCCAGAGATCCGGAAGGTTTCTGAAGAAGATGATGAAGGTACCATTAGCTATTGTTGTGCTGTGATTTCAGTTGAGCACAAAGGATCTAATAGACCTAATAGCTGGACAAGTGACAAATTATTCTTCAAAACTGTCAGCACGTAACAAGGTTGTTAGCTGAGTATCAGTTTGGAGCTTGATTCAGCAAAGAAAAATAGGGATTTCGTACTGCAAAGAGGTTTAGAGAAAATGGTTTGCTTTGAGATTACTTTTGGTAACTTCAGGCTGTTGACAAAACAGCAGAATAGCAGCAGAGGTTTGTTTTGAACAAAGTCATTATCTGTAAACCAGAGTGTTACAAATAGGTAGCATCCACATTTTTCCAGCAGCATTTTCTGGATGCTCTGAGGTTTTTTCAGTCACTGAAATGTTTGCATAATTTTAAATGTTGTTTAAAACATGGGAACAAATAAAATGGTACCTGTCTAGTGCCACATTTTATTACTGACTTGGCATCAGCACTTACTGGATTTGAAATTTTTGGAGCCTGAACTACAGTGGGATTTGAGAGGAGGCAAAATATTTCCTTTTTGAAAATTATAGTCAACTGCAACTGTGTGTTTTAAAACACAGAACTGAACTTTTTAGCTGTTTTAGAGTGGAAGGTTGTTTTAACTGCTGCATAAATCAGAGTATTTCTGCTTGGTGGTCGTGCTTCTGAATGATTTTAATGTTGAATATATTCAGTAGATCATAGAATCATAGATCTGCCATCTGATGTGCTTGTGAAATTTTAGTTCTTTTAAGAGAAATTAAAAAATATTAATCAGTGTAAGAAACATGTTTCTCATTTTGTAAAATTAATATTTGGACATATTTTATTTTAGGAGAAGCAGACAAAGAGAAAGCCAAGGGCAAAAAAAAGCTGTGGTGGCGGCCTTGGGTTGATCATGCTTCCAGTAGGTTTTCTCAATCATCTTACAAATATGTGGATTTAACCCTTATATCCTTGACCAGAATGAAGGCATTCCCATGACATGTTTGTTTTATGCCTGATTTTATGATTGTGACTTGATAGAAGGCTTGGGATTTTTTATACAAATGATTTCTACTTCCAAGACTTCAAGGAGTGAGTTTAACCACACTTTGAACTTTTGTGTGTTGGAAGCATAGCTAGCTCATTCTTAGAAAAATTTGAAATCAGATAAATGTGCCAAAAAGAATCTATTTTGGCCTCAACAGTCTCAAACAGTCTCATTCCCCCCTACTGCAAAGCACAATATATTTAAAAATGAGAAGGTTTGCCAATGAATTCTAAGATTAGTCATAATTTCTTTTTCATATACACACATCATACATCTTTTTTTATGGTTCATCGGTTATTCTGCTGTCAGCTGTAGAAATCTGAATACCACAGTAAAGCAACAAGACTATTCCCAGGACTAGGCTGTGTGGAGCTCAGCTGAGTATCTCTCATCACACTTTAATGTACCATTGATGCCATTTGTTTTGTTATTTCCATTTTTTGTGTGTGTGTTTATCTGAGAGCAAAAGCACGTTCAGCCTTGTGCACAAGAATTTATTAGCCTGTGTCACTCATATCATTGTATCATTATGACATTTTAATTTTTTTGTAGGCCAGTCCAGGCATACAGTAGGGTTTCTTCCTTAGTTATGGATTGGGTAAAACAAGAAAACTGCAATCTTGAATCACACATCCTTCTACTGGATCTTTATTGTAGGAAATCAGACATGGGCTATTTAATAACCTCTGAAGACTTAAAAATGTTCAAGTGTATAGCACTGATCAGATTTAAATATGAATGTCTCTATTGTGCCTGGTCATTTAGTTTAAAAGAGTTTCTCCAAGTAATACTTCTACACATCTAGATACTGCTTCATTTACCTATGTGTATTTATAACTCGAGCATATGTATTTGCCAACAGCGTTTAACAGAATGTCGTGTGCTTATTTCTATCAAGTCACAAGTAAACTGTGCCTCTATTTTTATTTTTCTAAAGGGCACATTGCCACTTTAGAGAGACCTATCCCTTTTCAAAAGTCTTATGAAAATAAACTTCTTGCCCTCTAGTTTCATAAAGGACAACAAAGACAAAACAGATCCAAACAATAATCTGGGAGTTTTTACTGTAGAATTTCAAGCTGTGTTGATTTTGAAGGAATGGGATATGGTCTCTTTTTTTTTCATCACTGGTTTTGTAGTAAGAAGAACTGCTCAAGGAGAGACATTACCTTTGGCTTTTACTAATTTCACCCTCATTATTTAATGTTCTTAGGTGACAACTTGCATTTTGGTATTTAAACAGTGAGCGTTCTTGAAATTATATACTGCAATAATGCAAAACCTTGTGGGATCCTAATCCTGCAAACAGTGGTTGCCTGCCATGTGGTTTGTGTCCACACTCGCTGAAACATGGCAGTACCAGTAGGTGTTCACAGGCACACAAACTGGAAATAGACTGATATCCACCATCTATCCTTTTTGAAACACTGGGCTATATACGCAGCATTCTGCTGCATGTGGCTGTTTTTCTTAGTAAATTGGTTTGTGGCTGTGGCTGTATATATGTATGTATTGAAGTCACTCAAGCTTGAGCTTTTGTGCCAATTTTGATTGTATTTTTATTATTTTTCTGCCACTTGTTACAATTTTATTATACAGAAAGAAATATAATTTTGTACATCATAGGAATTAAAACGTAGTCATAAATTTGGGTCTGAGTAGAATAGATAAGAAACATCAGTGAGGGTTTCCTCATTGATGCTCACTCACAATCTCCCTTGCAGGGAGGTATGGCTCCTCTTGTGCTTGTGGATTACTTACAGAGCCACACAAAGATCAACAGGAGTTGGGGCCACATGCTTCAAGGTCCTCAGCTTCTCCTTGGATGCAGAGTTGCATCTGATGTAATGCAAAAGATGGTGCTTGTACCTGTTCTGGGGAGCTCTTGCCCTCTGGGCACAAGCAGATGATATTATGCTGACTTCTCCTGCATGGCTTCCCTTTTGCCTCCTCCAGCTCATCCCACAAGGAAAGCCTGCAAGTGCCTTTTCTTAGTAGGAGAAACTCCTATTTTGCAGTAGGCAAGGAGTCCCCAAGTCCAGTCTGGCCATGAATTATCTTACTAGTAAAATTTGGTCTCTTTAGAAATTCCTGTAGGTGACTAACACACTTCTTATTCCATTTTGATGTGTGCAAGAATGCATTATTGCTATTCAATCATACCTTCCTCTTCAGTTGTAGAAGAGATAGAACTGCTGAATTACGGTGTCCCCTCAGATAGATACATTTGAAAAAATTTGGAGAGAGATCATTGTAGGTTTGTTTTCTGCCAGCTCAGGTGTTCCAAGTATGACCAGGAACTACTCTGAGCCTTTAAGGAACTGCACTGCAGTAGAGGTTTCCCCTAGACATCAGACCTTATCCTGCTGATCTTCTGGGTGGACAATTCCTGTTGCTGACTACAAGATACTCTTTTATGAAGCAGAACTATAGATTGCTCAAAATACATTAATTTCTTTAATGCATTTTAAATGGGCATTCTTAGAAGGCACGATACCAAATAATCAATTTGCTTGATCCAAGAAATCTCCAGACTTTATTTTCATCTCATTCAGCAATTAAAAGTGGTCTCTCTGTCCCTTGGGGCAGAGGGCATTAATTGTTAAAAGTCATAACTAGGCACATGAGGCACAAAATTCCCTCTGCGAGGGAGTTTTAGATGCTGAAGTTACAATCCAATAGAGTTCTGGCAAATTTCACAGTGTGCTTACATTGAGGTTTCTATGGTAGTTACGCGTGGTCATCTGTGCACAGATGACCTGTGTAGAATTCAAGGTATGATTGAATTAAAGCAATTGCTACTTTTCAAGAAACCTAGAATGAGGTTTAAATATAATTTCCAGTATAAATATATATTGCTGCATATAGTCAGATTGTGTGACATTCCATCGAAGTAACTTCCTTTAAACATTTCAGCGTAAATGTGGAAATTATTTACCAGTTTTACTGCTGAATGTAATGCTGTGATTTTGATTTTTCTCTTGCTCATTACCTTATTTTTCATTTCTTTTGTTTACCTTGTTCATTCATGTAGGCCTGTTACCATTTGAGAAATAAAAACATTGCTTCTGTTCAAGGATATAAGGCCTAGCTTATTCACTGTGCATCTTTACTGTATGAAGGTTTCAGAACCTTTCTGAATCCGTGGGCAAAAAATTGAAACTCATTTGTGATCACATTGATAGAATCCAAGTGATTTGTTTTAAACAAACCAAGGTTTTCCATTACCTCATGAAAGCTTAACTGTTTGAAGATAGCATTAATTAATACTATCCCATTCCATAGTTTAAAGGATGCCTCAGCATTTTAAAGAGAAGTTCAGTATTTTTTGTCCAGTGGTACTGTTCCTGTAAATTCAATTACTTACCTGCTGGGCTTTTTGTATTCCCTCATATAACTATCAGTTCCAAATCAGTTTGGACTTAACTGCCTTTTTTTTCCTAAAAAATGTAACCTAGTAACTTGATACATACACTTCAAGATTTTTCCTTATGTTTTCTTCTCCTGGTGATATTTTCTTTCGTTCTTTTGTACTTCTCATCATGCCCAAAATATCACAGACTAACATCAAATAAATTGCCTGACACCTTTTCATCTCTTGCTTCTTCTCTGTTTTCACCTCTCCTTGTTATGAATTTTTAAATGACTGACTGGCTGTTCATAGGTCTTTGGGCAGGTGAGAATAGAACTTTTCAAAAAAATAAGAAAATATTTTGTTTCACTTAGTGGTCAGAAGTGGAAATTATTATTTGTTTGAGACGGATAGTGAAGAGGAAGAGGAAGAGGAGAAAAAAGAAGAGGAAGAGCCTCGAAAAAAATCTGCATTTCAGGTACTTCATGGTAATTTGCTTTCTAGTTGACATCTGGAAAAAAATGTAGGCTTCTTGTAACATTGGCACATATGTTAAAGCAGCAAGCACATCTAAAGTAGACCTGAAAAGTATTGGAAATGAAATTTCTTGCCAATTTAAAATACAAGTTTGCCTGTTTTAAGCATTGCCAAATTCCTGCAGGAACTATAGTGAAATCATATCTTCATTCACTTGTGCCTGAGGAAATCAAGAATACAAAACCAAAGGTTAAGTATCTGAGCTGTCTTTTTATTGTGTTGCAATAAAAACAAGTGAGGAAGCTGACTTGCCTCTGGCAGTGCTGTACAATGCTTCAGTGGTTTTCTGGTTTTGAGTAGATCTTATCTTTCCATGAAGAAATGATCCCCAAAATTAGTAATTTTTCATGGAAAAGAATACAGACTTTAAAAAACTGTAATTTTATTATTGATCCCAGTGGGTTAGAAAATGCTTAATGCATAAAATAACAAACTTCGACCACATCACTATCTCTCCTTTCTTTTTCAGGACAGTGTTAATTAATATGTTTGCTTTTTAAGTGACAGACTGTGATGAAGTAAGAGAATATTGTGATGTTAAAAAGATAGCTGAAGTTTCCTGAGTTCCTACATATTCCTACTGTCTTGATATTAGACAGGACCAGGTATTGAATCTCCTGGCTTAAATTAAGATCTTGGGTAAAGACGTTAGTGAAGTGCCCATGCATATAAGGTTGTTTTAATCTTCGCTAAGATTAAAGCTTTACTCCTTGAATAATTCTCAAGAATACCACAGAACTTTTTCAGGTCTGTGACTTTAAAAGCTTAAGCAAACAGGTAGTTTTTTGCAGATGAGTATTCCTATCCAGATGCAGGCTCATGTCACTGCAGAACTGGTGCATTACTGAAAGCCCAGCCCAAGCAAGAGCACAAAACTGCATCCATGCTCTTCTATTCATTATTGCAATAGCTTTCAAACAAAGCTTCCCAGATGACGTTACTGAATTACAAGAAGAAATATATTTTATTTAATCCATTGATACATTGTGCTTTTAGTTTATATACTTACATTACATTACCAACTGATCGTATTTGTTAAACTGCCTGCATGGTAATGAAATGGAAATATTTTTTTCCTGACTTTAAAAAAAGAAAAACAAATCTGGATGAAAAATAATGTGATAAGTAAGTTTTATTTTCTACTATTTACCGTGATTTTTTAATACATATTTTTTGCATTTAACTCACCTTGGACCGTAAAAATGGCTCATAAATTTCTAAGTCATTTTTCTTTCTGGTTTTCAGGAAGGTATAGCGGAAATTTTGCATTCTCATTTCTGATGATTTTTTAAAAGAATTGGTGGCAACATTTTGTTCAGAGGTGCTGGTGCCAAGCACTGAGATGTTAAAGACCTCTAAACTTGAGGTCAGAAGCTAATAAGATTCTTTCATTTACTCTGGGTTTTGGGGTTTTTGTTCATTTGGTCTTATTTTTTAAATCTTGGGCCTGAAACTACCAATCTGAGGACGGAGGATCTGGCATTTATTTCAAAATCCTGGCCAATCATTCTGTATAGTGGCCAGTTCTGCAATATGTGCAACATGAAGATGTTAAATGTTTCATATAGAAGGAGAGTTATATAGAACAGAATATCAGTTTTGTTTATGAAGAGCTTATTCATCATTTGGCATCACACCTTATTCACCTTCAATCACCATGTACATGGTCTTAATAAGAATACCAGCAAAGTGAACTTGTTTGTTGTGGAGCCCGCATAGGAATTACTTTTAAGTGTTGATTTTCCTTTTAGTTTAAATTGTGTGCAATACTCACTTCAAGGGTTAACTTGGAGATTTTATGTGTTAGAGAATGAAGGCAGTTAAGAATCATCTCATTGAAATTTTATTGTGAACATCACAAAGAATCTTTTATCGTATCAGAGTCTATGAATGTAGATTCATTCTTAATTATCTAGATACAATCATTTAGTATGTACTTTTTATTAACATTTTCTTGTTTCCTACTAATTGCTATTGCTTTGTCCTTTTTTATAGAGAGCTATTGGGAAATTTGCTTCAGCCATTTTAGCCTTGCCAAAGTCTATCATTAAACTACCCAAAACTATTCTGCAGTACTTAATCAAAGCAGCAAAGGTACTTGACATTTTGCGAATGCTCAGTATGTGACCCATCCCATACTTCCTGATGCAGTGTATATCTCTGTTCCGGTCTGCATTTTTGCTCTTATGTGAAAGATTAAAAAAAATAATGGCAGCCAAAGATTCATTCATAATAAATAGGAATACATCTCATACTTTCGGAGTGGCCAAGCCACAAGAGAAGAGATCTATCTTTATTGAACTGCAACCCCAGAGAGAAAATGCAGACCCAAATTCTTGTTTTCTTCTGATACTGCTATACACGATGGTCACATCAAGTTGCGTGTATCTTAGGACACCATGGTAATTGATCTCAGAAAGCTGGTAAAAGGTTTGTGAAAAACACATTCTACTCCAAATTAATTTTTAGTTCTCTACTTCTCTGGCCCTTATAGTCATAAAAAAGATTTGTGCATCTTCTTTCTTGTCCTCCTGGAATACATTTAGAATTTCCTACCTTTGAGCACTATGTATCATTTTACACTCCATGCATATAACATGATATTTGTAAGGAGCATTATAGATTGAGTATACCAGCTCCAAAGCCTAAAAGATGCTGCGTTTAAAGTTTGTCCAGTGATAAAAATCTAAACTAATGCACCAGCCACCTCTTAAAATACCCACTTTTTAGCATAGTTAGTTACACTAAATTTATTAATCCAATATGCTTTCTTCATTCTAATATTCTCTCTAAACCCTCTTCCAAGTCTGCCTTTTACCTCTAATTTCTTTATTCACACTATGCCTGTGACTAGCATACAGTTTTTCAGCAGATGTTGACAGTTTCTGACTTTCGGTATTGATACAGTATTAGTTCACTCAACTACCACCATTCCCCCAGATCACCTTCATTAGAAAACACCTATTACAAAGCAAAGAGAAACCAGTGCGTCTGTTCTGAAGAAATCAGACACAAATGTACAGACCTTGAGGGATTTGGAAGGGGATCTTCTTATCAACAGTACCAAAATAATTTCCTCTGCATTATTGTATATATTCACAAAACAGAAGTATTTTTTCTTTAAATTAATTTGAAGTCAGTTTGTTAGTTTTTTTAAAAAGTTCTTTTAATATTCCAAAGTAATTTGTGTATGCAAATTTAAAATATAGAAATAAACCAAAGAGAAATTTTACCGTTCTGTCCTATGAGGGATTGGTCCAGCTTCCCTGAGATACATGTGTGGTGGTGTCATTGTCTGCATGTTTGTCTTGTGAATTAATAGAGCTGTTTTGTTACTGTGCTTCATCTTGTGCTCATGCCTGCATCTGTGTGTTTGCTGCCCTGTCTCTGTTACCAGCCTGTGTTGCTTAGACATAGAAGACAATGTAGTGCCAATTGAAGATGATTACCATTTTTCAAATAAAACCATGAAAGGACCAAAAGAGCATCTTTTGTCCTAAAGAGATGTGGAGAAGGTAGTTACTTTGGTCTCTGTTGTTCACATTTTATGTCATATAGGAAAAAAAGATACGAGTGTTACTTCTTTTTTTTCTGTAACCTTCCTTCGCAGCTTGAGCAGAACTATTCAAAAGTTACTTTGGGGTATTTTTTTCTTTTTTACTTTTTTTTTCATCCATTGCTATAGCATTTATGAATATTTAGGGCCAATTCTATGCTTCATGTAGTCATACAGGTCAACAGACTGTTGATCTGAGTAAGTGCTGTGAGCAGGATTTGGGCCCATAAAATACCCTCAATATCTAGGTAAGTATTACTGTCTTCATTTTACAACTGGAAAACCAGTAGCAGAAGCATTCATAACTGAGTTATCTGAAGCAACAAAGGGATCCATTGACAAAACGAGGATGAAATTTGAGGAATTCCTGACTACCAGGTTTGGGATGGTGCGTAGATAACAAATCTAAATGTTCCACTGGGATCTGCAGAGGGGTAAAAAAATATCTAAAGTATGAAAAATATACAGGCACAGATACCTGTACTGAGATATCACTATGTCTTTTAATGCTTTAGTTAGTTAATTGCAGCACTTTCTCTTAAAGTTTCCATTACTCTGCATCTTGCCTGTAAAATTATTAAGTAGAAATATGGAATTAAATGGAGAGATTCAGGTGAAGTAGCCCATATACACAACAGGGTATTAAGTCCCAAAGTTCAGAGCATGATTTTTTGTGGGTTCTAATGAAACTTGGTTCACCCACACGTGTTTTCACATTTGTGCTCGCAAAAATAGCACATGAAAGACTCAGCAGATCTGCAGCAGAGGTGTTTGATTTGAGATTCAAAATATTTCCTTACCCCTGCAGATCTGAATGTGTTTACTCAAGCTAGATAGTCCTGCTTGTGGCTTATTCTACAGCTTACTCTGAAAACATGAAGAACCTTGAAATAAATGAGTTTGTTCCTTCCAGTTTGTTTATCAGGCCTGGATTACAGACCCGAAAACAGCACTACGACAGAGGCGCAAAGAGAAGAAAACTTTTGGGAAGGAGAAGCGAAGGCGAAAAGGATCTGGGGATGGTAGGTAGACTTTTGCATTGTAAGAACATAGTGTTGACTAGACTGCCTGTTGTTCCTGGTAGTGAAAGACAGCTAAGATTTAGAGGGTAAGTGCTCTCAGTTCTGACTAGGAACTGGAAAAATGAGTTTAACTTTGCGTGGCTGCCTCTCCCTGCACCAGCCAAGGCCAGCCATAGCTATGTCCCTTGGTTCTACACAATGCTTATTGGGGGAGATAAAGGAGAATCACAGAATCACAGAATGGTTTGGTTTGGAGGGGACCTTAAAGATCATTTAGTTTCAACCCCCCTGCCTTGGGAAAGGACCCCTTCCACTAGACCACGTTGCTCAAAGCCCCATCCAACCTGGCCTTGAACACTTCCAGGGACAGAACATCCACAACTTTTCTGGGCAACCTGTTCCACTGTCTCACCACCCTCATAGTGAGACACTGGAGAAGAGGGGAATATGTGTGTTTCGCATGGAGTTGCAAGACACATGCCCAGAACTTTTGCCAGGTAGTAAGACTTAACACACTGCAGAAAACATCAGCTGTACGAAAATATTCGTGGAAGTAGAGTACTTGCAAGAGAAAGTGTCTGCTGCCACTGAAGCTGTAGCTTCAGTTACTAGATATGAGATAGAAGGAGATAGAGGGGGAGTCATTTGTCTGTCCCTCAGTTCTGCCTGCAACTCTATGGCACACGAAGTGGTTGTCGTGGTTTAAGCCCAGCCGGCAACTTGGAACCACGCAGCCGCTCGCTCACTCCCCCCCCTTTTTCTTCCTCCCCCCGCTCCCGGAGGGATGGGGAGGAGAATCGGAGGAATGTAACTCCCACGGGTTGAGATAACAGCACTCCAGTAACTAAGGTATAATACAAACCACTACTGCTACCAATAATAATGATAAGAGGAATAACAAGGGAAAAGGACACAACCGCTCACCACCCGCCGACCGATACCCAGCCCGACCCGAGCAGCGATCTGGGCCTTCCGGGTAACTCCCCCCAGTTTCTATACTGGGCATGACGTGCTGTGGTATGGAATAGCCCTTTGGCCAGTTTGGGTCAGGTGTCCTGCCTCTGCTTCCTCCTGGCTTCCCCTCCTCTCTGGCAAAGCATGAGACTGAGAAAGTCCTTGGTCAGAGTAAACATTACTTAGCAACAACTAAAACCATCGGTGTTATCAGCGTTGTTCCCAGACTGCAAGTCAAAAACACAGCACTGCACCAGCTACTAAGAAGGCGAAAAAATGACTGCTGTAGCTGAACCCAGGACAGTGGTGTAACTAAGCAATTGCCTGGGTTTACACCAACAGATTATTTTGCTCAGCAGCCTGTCTAGTAAGAAATGCAACTGCAAATTACAAGAGGGGTGGTAACCCTGTTAGCGTGAACACCTTTGCTAACAGGGTTGTCCCCTCACTTGAGTCCTTTAGAAATGGAAATATGCTTTCTGTTTCAGTGATAGGTAATGGACCCATCACTACTGCTTAGTAACTGTAGCATTTTCTAGCTCGTATGGCATTTACACCCACACTTCTACAGTTTCACTGTTTCACTCATTGTTTTCAATAGGTGGTACTGATGCAGACTGTGAAGATAGTGAGGAGGAACCTGTCAAGAAGAAATCTGATGGACCAGGTATGAAGGCAGAAAGAGGGTTTCTCTGCTGTTACAATGCAGTTGTGACTGGTGGCGTGAGCGGCGTGAGCAGCGTGTCACAGACAGCACTGCAGTGATCCCAGGCTTGCGTAAAAGCCATAAAATCCTTTCTAACATGTGTAGTGAGGGCTTCCTAACTACTTTCAGGTTTTAAATTGACAGATTTACAAGTCCTGAGCATAGCAACTTCCACTCCTGGACTATTAGCTGCTGTACTCATTCTCTACACACTTTAGTAAATACATCTGCAGGCTCAGACTTGATCACTTGATGAATATTTTACTTATATAACAATTTACATGTAAGCTTAGCTTCCAGTCCTGTTTGCATACAGCCCTGTGTGAAAATCTCCATTCATTGTGAATGATTGAAATGTTATTATTAGCACAAAGACCTTGTGTTTCCTCACTGCGTTTTAGCAAGGTTAATATGATGCTTTTGTCCGGTACTCACCCGTGCAGCAGGGTGCAACAATCTCTAAAAAATTGAGTTCTCCAAATCTTATGCATTCTCATTCATAATCAGATGTAAGGGTGATCTGCACAAGAGAAGAAATGCCAGCAGTTTGCAAGATCTTGCCCATGTCAAAAATTTTCCTACAAAGAAGTGTAATAGATTGTAAGTCTGTGCTTGGCTTTTTGTTTCTAACTGGAGTAAAAGAAGAAAACAGAATCTCCTTTTAAATAAGTCTTCATCATGGCTTACGTTGAGGGAGACTTTTTCTTCAAAAGCTATTTTTCTTCTCTATTTAAAATAGGTTCCCACAGTTCCAGTTAGAATTGTACCCTGAGAGACTCACAGGGTGGAAGATGTTACAAGGATGTGGAAATTGTAATTTCTTTCTTGCAAGAGCAGTGGTCTCAAATAAATGAGTTGCATTCCTGTAGGGTTTTTTTGGTGGCGTTTTGGGGATTTTTTTTTGGTTACATACTGACAACGCAGTTACCTGTTTTAAAACACTGAAGTGAATCACTCAAACACATTTCTAGGGAAATACTGTTGGTGCTACACAGGAGTTAGGGAAAGGGAAGGAGGTTTGTAATTAATTTATGTTGGAAATAGTCAATTTGAGTGATTTATATTTTTGTTTAAAGACTTTGACCATTCCTAGGTAAAATTTGTTAATGAAGATGGTTGGAAAAAATAGCTGGTAATTAGTATTATTATCAACCTTAGATCAAATACTTTCTCACACGCTCAGGTAGAGAGAAGCCTTCTCTGTATTTGACCCTTTGAGTTAGAATAACAGTCCTCAAAAAATAAGTATTCGTTTCCCTTTTTGAAGATGTTTAGATGCAATCGATCCCCAAAAGATTATTTTTAAAAGTTTTGAGAACAGCAAAGCTGCCAGAATAGCTACAGCATCATTAAAAATGTATGCTGCACCACCTCCATCCCAGAGAGAAAAATGACCTTTCCGATTAGACTGGAAGTGCTTGGCAAAGCACTGTAGTGAGACTATGGCATGCCAGTGGTGGTCAATAATAAACATAATTTTAACGTGAAGGCTGTGATTCTCCTGAAGTCAGTAGTGGAAATTATATATCATAGAATCATAGAAGAGTTAGGGTTGGAAAGGACCTTAAGATCATCTAGTTCCAAACCCCCTGCCATGGGCAGGGACACCACACACTAAACCGTGTCACCCAAAACAGAGAGGAAGAGTGTGGGTTAACAGAGAATATTAATGTGTTACATATTTTTGTGTATGAGTGATACTTTTCTTTTAACCTGTTCATAATATCTGGAATTTGAAGGGTATGAATGGTTCTTGAAGTAGAAACAGCCTTACATTTAATTTCTGATGGCAAGATTTCGTTTAGCTTCAAGATCTGCATGTTGAAATATGAACGAATAAATAGATAAATCATAAAATATCTTTAATTCTAAATGACATAGAAAATAACTCAAAAAAGGGCAAAATATTATTAAGATAATTATATGACCAAGCTAAGGAGGCTAAATGCTCCAGACCAGACCAGTTCCATTGCATCGTTCAGGTAAATGGTACATATTACCATTTCAGCATCCACTTCACAGGAATGTACCACTAATGGGTTTTTCCTTAGTTTCTCTCTACACATATGTGCATATAACGCTGCCGGCACATTCCTCCGTAAGAAATCTTTTGCCTTATTATAGCGTCACCTTTGAATTCTTTATAAGGAGCGAATGTATGCTCCACAAAGTTTTGCGTGCCATCTTGTGGTACAGCTAAGAAGTGAAGTTGTTGAAAGCATCATGCTTTTAGCACATTGGTTGGTTGGCTCCTTAGTATCTTCTTCAAACATTTGGTCCCTGCATGTAGAGTAGGGACAATTTTCTGTTATTTCAGAGTCTGGTTACTCTGAAATCGATCTTTATAGCAAGTGCTCTGGGATTCGCAACTCAGCAGGGACGACTAACTCTGGAACTGGCTAGTTGGAAAGAATGTTTTTAGTATTTGTGCAACACTATGCAAGAACTGTAGTGTGGTGTGCACGTTTGTGAGTAAAAGAAAAATATACTGAAAATGCTGATTTGGGGCTGAGAAATGCAGTTGCTGATGCTAAGGGAGCTACTGAAATAAGAAATTAACTTAGGACAGCTGTGTGGAGCAAAATAAAGCTACTATTGTCGGTATAAACCCGTAAGGCCCTCTCATGGGAAAGTGTACTGTTTTGGCAAAATGATTCAAGAGTCGTGTTTGATAAATGATTTATAGGATTTGTCCTAGTTGGGCTAGCTGATCCGAAATCACTGATGACACAGTGTAGCCTATTTAAAAAAAGAGAGGCTTTGGAAACAGTAAATATGGAGTGATGTGTTTATGTGGTTGGAAAGCTGGGAGAGATTCAGAGTTTAGGCAGGTTAGACTTTAAAACTCAGCAGGGTTCAAGCACAAAAGACAAATCTGTGCAGAGAAACATGCACAAGTAAATAGACAGGTACAGATAGGTTCAACTCAGTATCCTGGCTGAGCGGCTGCTGAGATCAAAGGAGCTGGGGATGTTGAATAGCTCTCAGGACATGTCCAAATCTCTGGGCTTCATTTTGCAGACCTCTGCTTAGAGTGTCTGTAAAATAAGGGGCTGTTTATATGAGTAGCAATTGCAGAACCAGGGAGTTACAGGATGGAAAAGGGATTCCAGAAGATAAGGCATACAGGCAGGAAAATGGCCTAGATAGATAGCCAAAAGACTTCCAGCTGTCTTCAGAGATTCCTTACTATGTCAGGGTCTTGCAGCCTGGATTGTTATTATTACTGGATAATAAAGGAAAAATTAATCAAACTCGGAGCAGAAATACAATGAAAGATATTTGAGTTCATTAATTCTCTTTTGCTTTTCCTCTACCTTAGATAACATCATCAAAAGGATATTTAATATCTTGAAGTTCACTTGGGTCCTTTTCCTGGCAACACTAGACAGTTTTACAGCTTGGCTTAATTCCATCTCAAGAGAACACATTGATATCTCCACTGTGCTAAGAATCGAGCGCTGTATGCTGACCAGGGAGATTAAGAAGGTAATGCTTTTGGTCTTTTTTGCCTGCTAATGCCATTTCTAGCTCAGTAACAAATGAAAAGTTGTCTTTTTGGATCATTGTGTTAATGAGAAAAATTACGAAAATCTCAGTTATATGTGCATTTAAAAAATAAGTCTGGATTCTTTTACTGTTTGCTGTTTTATAACAATAAATAAGAAGCAACACATCTTATATACAAACAAATCTAATGAAAAACCTGAGTTTCAGATTTTGTTCTTAAGATACTTTATTTTGACAAAACTTCAGATATTCAAAATTTTCCAGTAAGGACAGTGAAGAGGACCAGAGTTGAAATAGTAGTAACTAGAAATATTAGTAAAGGAAATACAGGCTGTATTTTAGAGTACTTTTATTATTTTAGCTGGGAAAAGTCCTTGCATAAGGCTTCATTACAAGTCAGAAAAATGACTGTTCAAGAATAGCAGTCTTCTCAGTATATCTTCTGAAGTCAATGCAACTGCTAGTGGAATGAGTTGGATATGTTTCTGCCCAAGAACAGGCTGTAAAATTCTGAGTTTTATTCTTATGACATCCTCAGAATTTTGATTGCATTATCATAGTCAGAGAGACTTGATTCTGTGCCCAGATCTGGGGGGACAATTAAAAATACCACCCTTTGATGAACTTGCTTGATCTTGAACTCACAGAGAAAGAGTAGTCTTCAGTGTGTTTTTCATGTATTTTCATTTCCAACTGTATCCGTACTTCATTAATAGATTTGGAGATACTAATGAAAATCTAAATTTTTTTTTGTGAACATAACCTGGGGGTTTTTTTTCTGTTTAAAATGTCTGCTACTGACCACTACTAAGATGTATGATTCTTCTTAGAGACAGTGAAGCTATGTAAAAGAGATATCTCAAAAGCTGTTGGAGTACAGGTTGTGTCATGGTCCCAGCTCACATCTCATTTTCATAATGAATGATCTGCATTCACCCAGCAGAGTTTTGTTGGCTATGTATTGCCTGAAACTGCTTGTATTGCTCCAGTTTTGCTTGAAAACCCAATACTGTGCCATGGTAATTTAAGTCAGAGTCTGACTTGCACTCTGAAAAGAAATTATGAGTGGGAGGTTATTTACTATGAAGCTGTTTACATAGTCCTTGATCTATTCCTTGCCAAATGACAGGAGAAATCAGTTCCTCGAAGAATAAACCTCCCCCCTGCCTTGTTTCTGTACCTCTACTCTCTTCCATAGGGAAACGTTCCAACGCGAGAAAGCATCCATTTGTATTACCAGAACCATATGATGAAACTTTCTAAGGAGTCAGGACTGGATTCAATTGATAAAAATCCTGGTCAAGCTTCTGGTTTGCAAGCATCTGAAAGAATGGATAGTTTAGATTCAGCAGCTTCTCGTGACAGTATCTCCAGGTATTGATTTAATTTTATTTTGTGAAAGATAGAGGGATCATGCAGTAGACATAATTCTAGATAATGTCTAAATGAACTTTCTAATCAATGTTGAATCCTCTTTTTGATTTATCCATGGCATTCTAAAAGTGAAAAGTCTGCTATATGTTACTATTCCTTTATAGGGTTGGACTCAGTTGTTGGCTTAGCTCCTTTTCCACTGTATGACTACCCCACTGCTTTCTGTTTCCCCTAGAATTAGGAGTCACGAACAGAGGTTCTGATCTTGTAAAAAGTAATGGAAAATAAGAGTCTGCTGTGGATGCTTATGGGATAGTGTTTTAGGAATTCAGGCTTGGAGTTCGGGGAACAATCATTCATTGCAAATATTTTGTCTTCGTAAAATAAATTTTTGTCTGTTGCCCACAAATCAGGAAAGGGTTTGCACTGAGAGAGAATCTGGATTTGAGAGAACAAAATCCCCCTCTTGTATACACAGGCCAAAGATCATCTAAAGAGCCTGATTTCCTAGCTGCTGTGTTTGCAGTCCCGCAGTCCAGTTTGTGGATCAAATACCCATACTAGCTCAGGAAAACCACCTTCCTCGTTCTTTTCTGAAGACAGATGCCATCAAGTCCCTTGCCAAAACTACTGCATGCTCCTGCTGCTCATGAACACAGAGGCACACCCATTCACTTCCTTGTCTTACAGAGAGAGCCTGTTCCTAACATGTCCCTTGTGTTCTTGACTTTTAAGTGACTGCAGAAGTTGTCCAATGTGAGAGGGAGATGGGAGGGCTTTGGAAATCCAGCTGTTTCATAATCCATTGCATTCTGCTGTCTCCTGTTTTCTGAAGGGTGGCAGTATCGTTATGTTTGATACTCCCAGCAAACTTGGTGGCTTCTGTGTACAGTAAATAATGTTTAGCTTTTACTAATGACATATGGTTAGATCTTAGCTGACTAAAAATAATGAGGGCTTGTCTTCCTTTCTGATGTTACTGAAAAGCAAGTGTAAGAGTGTGCCTATGAGTACTATACTTCAACAAAATATTCACAAATTTCTCCTCAGGGTGAGCAGTGGCCTTTGAGAGGTTCACTCCAGTAAAAACAGCAAATCTGAGCAAACCTTGCTGGTGGCTGGCTACCCAGCTAAGCAACACCTTTGTGTTTTGTCTCAAAGTTTTACAGGAGTCAGATGACGTGAGAAAAGCGTATAGCCAAATTCTATTACCAGCTCACTTGGAGCCACTTGGATATCTGCAGGGCAGAATTTAACTCCACAAAGTTCAGTCTCACCTAAAGAAAGAATTGTAATATCAGTTCTGCTTTCATTAAATAGTTTTTGGTCACACTGTTTAGTATAGATAGAAGTTATTAATATACAGCCATGTTAGCAAGAACCTTAACTAGAAGCAAAGGGAAGCCAATTCCAAAATGAATAATAAAAGAGACAAATCTTGTCATTTTCATGTGTAAATTCTGCCTCTTCGATGAGGTGGATTCCAGTGTTGAGCTCCACTTGTGTCTTTTTTTTTGTCAGAATAACTACCCATTTGTTACACTGCTTTGAGCGTACTTACACATTTAAAATCTCTATTCAAACTCAGATTCAAATTTAATGATTCTGTGGAGCTGCTTTGCAACAGAAAAAGTTAAATCTTTCACATGTGTTACTGTCATCTCCATTTCCCCAGAAGATGTCGCAGGACCTATCAACAAAGAATAGCAAGGCAGTATTACGACTGATTTATCTAATCTCAAATTATCTTTCTGGTAATGAACAATCAAATATTCTTGCACTGAGAGTATTTACAAATTATGCACATCTGCTATAATAATAATGACCTGTAATTAGAGGAAGCAAAAATGAGTCTGCTGATTGAATGATAACACCATCTGTTGGGGCACCCTTGCATGTCTCTTCCTGGGATTACAAAAGTGCTTATGAGCTTTTTTAGAAATTTGAAATGTTTTGAACTTCATGTGATTTTATGGAATGATTTTTTTGAATTGCCTGCAGAGAAGGGGGCATTTTACATTTCTAAGTAATCATTTCCAGTAGGTGTAAAAGCAGCTGATTAAATCTAATGAATCCCTGTGATCATGGATCTGGGATTGCAAGGGAAAGCTTTGGGAAAGGGCAGAGGCTTTCTAACCAGCATTCTGGTTACCCTTCTTTGGTTGCCATACACAGAATTCTCTAGTAGACATTAGGTCCATGAGTAAGATGGGCATGTCTGGAAGTACACAGGGTTGCAGAAGCACAGAAGCTATACTATTATAATAATATGTATTCCTCAGTACTCAGGAGAGAAATTACTGTAGGTATCTGCTCAGTGCTCTGAAGACTAATTTTCAGAGAGATCAACCCTTCTGATCAGCTGCAGGAACTGTAAATTTCTTGTGAAATTTAGGGCTGATCCTTGTAAGTCCTATCCAGGGATGTTATTCTTAGCGTAGATAGAGCTCTAAAAGGAGTTTTGCAGTGTATCCTTTTGTGGGATTTTCTCATTTAGTAGGGCTGGCTATCATTTATTCTCAGTCATTTTTCTATACAGTAGCTAAAGGTGTAATGAGGCATTCATAATGTAATTTCTTTGTTTCTCTTTATATATAAATCTTCTCATGTATCCTAAATGCACAGTGCAAAGTTCATGTGGACCAGATAGAGAAGAGACTGGTGTTGATCCTTAACAACCTCTTTAAGGAGCACCACCAGAAGGTGTCAGGAGCTAGCACAGTAGAACATTTGCTGCTGTTTGTTTACATTTGACTCATGAACTACTTCCTAGGTTAAACAGCTTGGAATGTCAATGACATGGTTGAGATTGCCTATGATTATGAAATAGCAGCAAGACAGGCCATAAGTCAGATTTCAGGATATCCAAGGTTTTGTATCCAGTTCAGTTTGTATCAGTTTTTGTCCATCACAATAACATATTCGGCTCCCAATTCTACGTGTGTATAGGCTTTTCTAGGAGCTGCAGGAGGGATCCCCTGATCCTCCTGTAAGAGTAAACATGGTGTTTACAGACACTACTTTTCAGCTGTACCTCCTTCACCAGGTGGGAGAATAGGGCTTGAGGGAGGGAGTACCAGAGGAGTAATGTTTGCTCTGGGAGGCAGGGGAAAGTAGGAAAGGAAAGTTCCAGTCAGGGGCTGGATCTTGGTCTGATTTAAGAGCGTGAATGATTTGAACTATTCGGGATTTTTGCCTGCAGGTGTGGGGACTGTAGTAATTAATAAAGGTAATGTCAGTCAGTAGCTAGCCCATGAACAGAAAGAAAAAAAAAGCCAGAAAATGTGTAAGTCACCGCTTAAACAAATAAACTCTCTGGGAAGGGTAAATTTGTTTAGCAAAAAGGAAGTCATAAAGTAAGAAATTTCCCGCTCACTGAAGATAAAATCATCTCTGCTATATATATCCCCATTTGGAGTGGATACTGATCAACTTTATATAAAATGCTTGAACTTGAGCTTTTAATGAACAGTCAATTTAAAATACCTAGTGCTTGAATGATTTCAAGAAGCTAATGCTTTTCAAGGTCTCCAAGGACACAAATTTGAAAAGTCACTCAGGAAGATAAACTTGGATTAAATTTATGTGATAGTCAATGACTGAGTCAACATCAGCTTTGCTAAGTGTAAATCTCTCCACTTTATTGGTGTCTGCATTTCCTCCATGTTCAGAAGCATGTTCCTAAAATACATAAAGAATATACAGACAGCGCTACAGGTGTCATCTCATGCACATCTTCTGACATTCAAGGATACAGAGCAGCTGCTCAGTCAATAATTCTGATGATTCAGTCATCCTTCATTTAAAACAGCTTTAAGCCGAATTATTGCTGGGACTCCATGTAGGCAAATGTTTTTTTTATCCAATGGGATTAATAGATGTTTGTCCTTTGATTTTTCTGCGACCTGGGTCAGAATTCACATGTTTTGGAGGGAAACTGGTGTATGTTTCTTTCAGTGAAAATATATGAACAGGCATGTGCTACTTCGATTTCAACAGCTGTTCTGCTTAAGGCCCTTGGAAGGTTCACTTTAAACTATGTCTGCATTTAAATACTTTAACACCTTAGTAAGAGGTGTTGCTCTTGAAAAGAATGAACTCAGCCCTTGAGAGGTAAAATAACATGCGAATAACATCGTAGCCCACAGACAGAAATGTAATCTGCAAAAATAGGTCGTCTACTTGCTGTCATCTGCCTGTATTTTAGCACCAAAACCTCACTGATAGTACAGCCTGGCTATACTCCGTAGTTGTATGTGCAAGGGAAACCTGCTCCTTCATGACACCCTGGAGTCAGTAATATGGAGCTCTGACCGATTTCTGTGCTTCTGAATCAGGCCTTTAGGGTGGATCTCCTGTTCCTATAGGAAGCAGCATTTGCTGCTTCATCAAATCCCTGCACATGCAGACAGCCCGCCAGGTTTTGTCTGGAGGATGCTTATAGGCCTTTGCATACACAAAGAAATAATGAAGTGGCATATAAAGGGTCTTGGCCAAATGAACTGGCAGGATAGAGGTGCCCTGCCATTAATACTGTTTTTAAGGAAAGTATTTCACATTACATTTGGTATCTTGGTGATGCTTTTCTTCTACTCACAGACTAAAGTATGCTTTTAGCCTCATCCCATTCTGTCAAAAAAGACCATCAGTGAGTGTAAGCTTCTTCGTTCATTTTTCTATTTTCCTACCCATTTTCCTTAAGGCAACAATTGTAAAAGTCACTTCATGCTAGCAGACTATGGTTTTTTCTCACTTTAAGTGAGCTAGACCAAAGTAACATGGAAAACAACATTGCACTTCTCTTATGACCCCTTTCCCAATTCTCTGTGGCCCTGGACAAACACAATGCTTGCCAAGGGAGCAAATCCCCTGCTGCCACTGCTCAAGTTTAACACAGATGGACTCAAAAGCAGAAAAGTAGAGTGTAAATCTTGCATTTTGGGTTCTTTCTTTTCTCATTCTATCTGAGAGACTCGGGCAGGTCACTGCATGTGTTAAAACACCAGGTCCCTCAACTTATTTCATAGACATCTGCATTTTACAGGAGAAATAATTTTTCTACCTACCATACGTCATTAATGTATTTGCTTCTTTCCTGTTGCTATGTTATAAGCTTGTATTTAATTATGTACTTTCTTTCTCGTAACTCATCTAGTTCTTCTTTTCTCCAATAACACATAAATGTATCAATGTATGGTGTATGTCCCTTGTGGCCTGTTGTATTTGATAAGTGAAAGGAGATAAGGGTTTATTATATCTGTTCTTTCTTTCAAGATGTGCATGTTACCAATTTTGAAATAGTTTTTAAGCTGTGATTGAAATAAATGAAATCTTCTGGAAAGAATCATTGGGGCTTACTACTAAATATCAAAATAAAAGCCATCCCATGCAGAGCAGGTTCTATTTGGCATGCATCTACTGGCTAAGTAACATATCCAATTTGGCTCTTTGGTTCGGAAAGAGGATTAGCCAGTGTCTGACAGCTGTTTTTCTATTTGTGGAATATGAGCTTATTCAGTTTTAAAGGCTTTTTTTAGGAAATTGGCTTATACCTGTGTAAAAAAGTTCAGCACGGCATATCATTAATAAAAAAGAATTTGTACAGAGGCGGTGACTTCCCAAAACATTTTTGTGGAATTTGGAAATTTTAGGGGAAAATAAAACCCTCATATATGCAAGTTGGTGCCCTGGAAAACATGTAGAGCATCATGTTGATTTCATATCTCTTTGAATAGTGAATAGGTAGCTGTTAGCCTTCTATGGTCCCTATATGAATATGACCATGAGCAATCTGTGCATAGAAACATGTTTACATGGTGACTTTAAACAAATCCTTATCTTCTCTCTGAACCTTTTTCCTCCATGTCAATGTTTTGCTGCATGGCAAGCATATTTGTTTAATGAACCATGTGTACAGTAATATCATTTTGTATTTAACACTGTCTTTATAACTGTTTGCGCTGCTAGCTGCTACACTGAAGCAACCATGCTGTTCTCAAGGCAGTCAACCCTTGATGATTTAGATGGACCAGACACTATTCCTAAAACAAGTGAGCGCGCTCGACCTAGGCTTCGTAAAATGCAGAGCATGGATATGTCCTCCTCATCAGCTGACAGTGGCAGTATAGTGTCAAGGTGCTTAACTCATGCATGCTTTGTTCACTCATTTACCCTTACCATTATACTTACTGCAGTGTATATAAATATGCATTCACAGATATGTGGTGTTCAGAGTGGTTTGCATGATTAATGGAAGCTTTACTCCCTTCTGTGTTGTGGCATGATTCTGAGGTTCAAAGTCAAAGTCATAATCCAAGACTCATTTGCTGTTTCACTTCTTATTCCTTTTTTTTGTTTTGTTTTTCATCCTTAATTCATGTATTTTTAAAAGTTGTTCCATTACATTACATTGGCTGTCTGAAACCAGGCTAAAGTCTGTATTTATTCAGCTAAAGAAAAAGAATCTGATTTTCATTTACCGGGCTGATGGCTGTTCATTTTAAAATTGGAAGCTGGAAGCGAAGTTTCTCAGCTAATCAGTTATCCTAAATATGGACTTAGATGTCTAATTTTAGAAACTAAGATAGGCAAACACTGGCCCTGCTCTTCCAATTTTTAGTTTTCTCCATATTGGAAAGATTACTGAATATGTTTTGATTATTTACTATTGATTTACAGTCTGTAAGGTGTTGGAATTAAGAAAGGCAAAAAAGCTATGAAAATATAGTGAATATTAATATTCAGTGCAAGAGAAAACTGTTCAGAGCCATTGACGCACTTTTTAGCAGGTAAAACCCAGGGTTTTATATGACATTTGGAAACAGTGTTTCAACTACCATTATAAATATTATGACATTCCATGGCATATTATATCATTCTTTTTCAGTGGTTAAAGTGTTTTACAAATTTTTGGTGTGGATCAGCTTTGACATGTAGGCATTGTAGGGTTCTGTGCATTTTAACCAAGATGAGTGCTACCATGAATCATCAAAACACAGCTCCTAGTAATAGTGTTACATGTTCTAATTAAAAGCCTGAAGTGATCAATGTAGCCACAATAAGTTTGGATGCAGTGTAAAAGAAAAAGACATGGAACTTAATTGTCAATTTTGGCAGGAGATGGGAGGGCCAGACAGGTTTACCAGTGCCAGATTTCTTTAAAAGTTGTACTTTAGATGAAAACATGGCCCTATTCATTTCTTAAGAGCTATATGAAATCTAGTTTTGTTTCTGTTGAGAGACATGCATCCAACAAGAAACGCTAAGTTGATGTCTATTGTCTAACCTACGGAGAAAGACTGGATTTGAGACTGAAAAAAGAGTGTTGTTTGAGGGGAGAGGCACAAAAATGCTTGTGAGGGATGAAAAGGTTGAAAGCAAAGCCAAAAAAAAATTTTTAAAATTATGGTATCCAGATTCCCATCTGGAGTCATCAAACTGCATGAATTTACATCAGCTGAGACTGTTGCAGAGCACAGAGCATTAAGACAGTGATTATGGAATACATTCAGTTCTGGGACCTGTTGAAGCAAGTCCAGAGAAGGGTCATGAAGATAATCAGATGGCTGGAGCACCTCTCCTGTGAAGACAGTCTGAGCGAGTTGGGCTTATTCAGCCTGGAGAAGAAAAGACTTAGGGGATACGTTAGAGCAGCCTTCCAGTACCTTAACAGGGCCTACAAGAAAGCTGGAGAGGGACTTTTTACAAGGCCCTGTAGTGACAGGACAAGGGATAATGGCTTTAAATTGAAAGAGGGTAGATTTAGGTTAAATACAAGGAAAAAGTCCTTCACTGTGAGGGTGGTGAGACACTGGCACAGGTTGCCCAGAGAAGCTGTGGCTGCCCCATCCCTGGCAGTATTCAAGGCCAGGTTGGACGGGGTGTTGAGCAACCTGGTCTAGTGGACAGTATCCCTGCCCGTGGCAGGGGGATAGGAACTCGATGATCCATAAGGTCCCTTCCAACCTAAACCATTCTGCGATTCTATTCAAAGCCAAGCATAAGTACAGTGAGCAAGCAGAGAACTAAACAGACTAAATAGAACAGTTGCAAAAGAAAATAGGTACACACAGAAGAAAAGCAGGCAGGTAAGGTAAAAAAGAAAACTGTATTGAAGCATATAGGACAATCTAAAGGTAAGCAAAATAGCCTGTTACCAGAACAGTTTTGTAATCTGTATTGTATTGTCCATGTTAGCAATTTACTTGGGGTTTTTTTTGGAATCAGGGTTGGTGTGTGGATTCAGCTCATGTTCCAGTTGTATACAGCACCCATACAGTGGCTGTTAAAAGCACCATGTTTAGAAGGAACCTTATGGCTGCCTGTCATTCACCATGGAGCATACTTTAAATAGATGTAACAGCACATCCTGATTCTGGCTAGAAAGTGTTTGAACTACTTTCAGAAAGTTAGTGTAGTTTCTCTTGATGGTGATATTATTTTTCCCTTTGCTGCTGTGAAAATACAGTGAATGACTCTGAGTTCACTGGGATGTCGTTCAGAGGGCATATAGACCCAGATGGTCCATCTGTGCAAGAGGAGATTATGATAATGTATTTTCTACCAGAATGTATGCCTTTTGAAGGCCTGGGATGCAATGGGGTTGCTCAGCTCTCTGCGTAAAGGTACAATTAACAAACTTTGCTTGGTGGTGATTCTTGTAAGCCTCAACTCCCTCTATTCATCTGTTTCTGACAGTGAACCTACACAGGTCACCATGCTCTATTCTCGTCAGGGGACGACAGAAACCATTGAGGAGGTAGAAGGGGAGCATGAAGAGGAAGGAGCTCATTCAGCATCGAGGCCAGAGGAAGAGGAGGTGGAAGACTATAGCCTGGGTTCAGAAGGAGCTGCATATACTCCTGATACTGATGTGCCTTTGTACTCCACTATGGATAGCAATGCAGAAGCTCCACCTTCCTATAGCAAAGCTGTCAGCTTTGAACACCTTCCCTTTGGTTCCCCAGATGACTCAGCTGGTAAAAGCCTCATGATGGTGAGCCCAGATGACAGTCGGACAGACAAACTTGATACGATTCTCCCTCCACTGACACATGAGCTTACGGCTAGTGAGCTGCTTCTGAACAAGTAAGGACCTTTAACAGGGCAAAATTGTTGGTTCCAGCCTGTGAAGTTTTGTCATTAATTTGGGTTGGTTTTTTTTTTTTGTCTCCAACTAGCCTCCAGTTTCTGACACAGACCTTGCACTGAGTTTGATTTAAGGGAAGAAGCTCATTTCCTGTGTGTGCAGTTGTTCTAATTACAGATTTCTAAAATTATTCAAATCCATGTTGGAAAGACTCTCTTCTTTCTCCCCAGATGCCACACCTCATTGTTCCAATTAGCATTGGATTTCTGAGCTCAGTTGTCATGGGGTCAAGGGCTTTTCTAAATGTTCCTTGTGGACAAGGCTCCTCTACTCAAGGCAGCTGTGATTTCAAATAAGTTTCCTCCAGGGCTGTCTGGGAAAATGGTTCTCCTTTAATTATTTTGGATTACTGTAAGGGGAACTCTGACCTTTAGCAGAGTTTTTGTTTAAGTCAGTAGGAGCTGAGGGCTATGTAGAAGGCTGTGTAGAGACACCACCTTGCTAAGTACTTTCATAAGGGATAGGATGCTCCCCTCTTTATTCCTCAGACACTGTGCTCAATAGCACAGCCAGCACTGAGGTGGGGATGGTGCCGCTGCTCTTCCTTCTTTTTCTGGTCTGACTCAGCTAGGGGAGAGCTTCCCTGAATGCAGGACAGATTCTGAAGCCATAGAAATACCTTTCAGAAATTGACTGCGTCTGGACTGCATCTGGAGAGAGAGGCTGGGTAGATCTGACTTTGTAGATGCAGTGTCTTTTACCCTGTTTTTCCATAGTCATTTTTGCTTTTCGGTGAGGTCCCTTCTCACTCCTTATGATTAAGCAAAGAGAATTAATTGCGAATGTATCTGAAAGTCATTTAATCATTTCTTGCTGCCTTTTATATTTATATCAGTTAGGTAAAGGGGAGAAGATGAGACACATCTAATGCTCAAGGGCATTTATTATGTTCTAATCTTCTGTCACAGAAATATTCATAACATACAACTCCTGATGGATCTCTGGATTTTCTGCAAATTCCTATCTATGGTGATAAATCAGATACGTATCCAGACAGGGCCACACCAGCATGATGTGATTTACATGAGATATGCTGGTTGGGCAGCTGTAGGAAAGTGGTGCCTGTAGAAGGTCTTGGGTCAGATCTTTACTCTCTGGGTAAAGTAAAAAATAGCAGAACAGTTATTTTGCCTGAAATTCTTGTTTTCTGAGCTTTGAATCAGGCTATTTGATTATAATATCAAATCTTTTTTTTTTTCCTCATTGAACTCAGCAGCAGAATTTTATACTTCTTTTCAAAAGGAAAAATAGTAGCAATTTAAAAAGCAGCTCTTGTGAAATTAGTTTTAATTTAATTTACTGTACTCTGTTCTTCATAGAATGTTTCATGATGATGAGCTGGAGGAGTCAGAGAAGTTTTATGTTGGTCAGCCTCGAGTCTTACTTCTCATTTATGCCCTGTACAATACACTGGTGGCCCGCTCAGAAATGGTGTGTTATTTTGTGATCATCCTTAACCACATGATCTCTGCCTCCATGATAACCCTGGTGCTTCCCATCCTTATATTCCTTTGGGCCATGTTGTCTGTTCCTCGGCCAAGCAAACGTTTCTGGATGACAGCCATTGTCTACACAGAGGTATGCTGCTGGTTTTGCAACCCCATGTCTAGCACAGAAAAGACAAGTTGTGAGCTTTCTATGGTCTTATTTCTGGTTTTGAAATTCTCCCTGATTCTCTAGAATCAGGGGCCTTTGCCCCTTCATGTTAATAGAAATATTTGCTAAAGTCCTGACAATTTCTGTGGCATAAAAAGGTCTTGTTTGTGTTTTATTCATTGCAATGAGGAATATCCTTCCTGGCATGTAAAGCAGTTATCACAAGAACAGACCATTTGCAAACGCCTACTATATAATTGGTAATGAAGAGACAGTATACAGTGCTTGTGGCATCTCAGGTACCACTAAGCATCATCTGTTGCTAATGTTGATTGACTTTATTACTGACAAAATGTGAACTGTTACTTCTCTGTAGCAATGAATATCCTAGTTTATCTTCTCATAAAACTGACAAAGTAGTCATATTTCTCCCTTTTTAATGTTACAAGGCTATTATACTTGCCATGCTTATAAAACACCCCAAGTGTGTTGTGTTTCTGAACAGGTGGCCATTGTCATCAAGTACTTCTTCCAGTTTGGCTTCTTTCCTTGGAATAAATATGTGGATTACACAAAAGATAAACCTTACCATCCACCCAATATTATTGGCATTGAGAAGAAAGAGGGTTATGTGCACTATGATCTTGTTCAGCTCCTTGCTTTATTCTTCCACAGATCCATTTTAAAGGTAATCTGAGTTCTGGTAGTTTCTTATTTTATATTTAATTTTTAGTTTCAATTTTTTTAGTCACTCATGTGATATAGGAAAGTCACTCATCTGGTTAGTAGGAAAAATTCCTTTACTGAAAGGGTGATCAATCATTGGAAAAAACTACCCATGCAAGTGGTTGAGTCACCATCCCTGGAGATATTTAATAGAGGTGTGAATATGGCACTTAGGGACATGGTTTAGTGGTCAGCTTGGCAATGTTATGTTTACAGTTGGACTTGTTGATCTTAAAGGTCTTTTCCAACCTAAGTGATTCTATGATATACCAACACAATGAATTTGTCTTCATCCTTGTGAACACATGACTGAGATTAGCAATGCCTGTGATAAATACTGTGACAGAAATACAAGGTTGAAATGCTCTCTTCTTTTTCCACTAGTGCCATGGATTATGGGATGAAGACGAGAAAGGGGACAACTCCAGTAATAAAGAGGATACTGATGATGAGCTTTCCCTGACAGGAGGCAGGAGAGATTCTTCTGCCTCTTTGAAATCTGTCAATCTTGCGGCATCAGTGGAGTCCATCCATGTCCACTTCCCTGAGCAGCAGACCGCCATCAGGAGGAAGAGCTCTAGCAGTATATCACAGCTTTCGCACAGGTCCAGCTTCTCCTCACACAGATCTAAAAGAGGTAAATGTCATGGCATTTCTAGGATTTGAAGAGCAAGCATTCATTTCCCATAGGATTGTCCTGCCTTGTGCCAGTTGCTTTGGGGATCCCAGGGGCTATTGAATGTTGCTGCTCCTCAGTGAGAATATAGGATATGAACCAGAGTATCCTCATGTTTGAACACATTCCAAGCCTTCTTAAAGTTCAAATGGAGAGCCATACTTAGTGATTCACTATGTTTTGAAAATTACATTATCCAAAAGCTGGGAAAGGAATGCTCAGTGTGGCCCAGATCCAGAATTTCTGGTTCAGCGTAATCTCCAGATAGAGGGAATTCAAAGCATATGTATTTTCATATCTACATTTGATCATACTTGAAGTAAGAAAAAGCTTTGATTAGGAATACTGAAACAGATTACCTGTCCCATCTTGCAAGATGGATGGGCTTACTCTCACCTGAATGTATATATTACTAATTGAAATGACAGACTCAGATCACTCAATACTTGCCTTTGTCACTAGTCTTCTCTTTTTATAGTTATTGATCAAGTTTTGATCTGCCAGTGATTAAACCTTTCCTGGAGGCTTTCAAGATTTTACCATATTGGAAAAAAAGCATAAGAATTCATTTCAAAGCTTCTTTCAAATATGAGACTCATGTATGGGATGGAAGTCTCAAGCTTTATTACTTTCTAGTTTTTGTATTTAAACTTCGATTTTGAATTGGCTTCTCTTTTCCTCCCTTTTTTTTCAGGAAGTACCAGTACACGGAACAGCAGCCAGAAAGGAAGCAGTGTGTTAAGCATCAAGCAAAAATCTAGAAAAGAGCTTCTTATGGAAAAGTTGCGAGAACAAATGATCAAAGCCAAGGCCTTTACTATTAAAAAGTGAGCAATTCGAGGAGTTGTGTGGGTCTGGGGGAGAGGTTCCAAACAGTAAAGGAGTAAAACAGAATTCTAAAGACAGCAGGTTACTATACTACTTCCGTTAATTCAAGGGATTGAATGGGTGCATATACAGTTCACTGTATGCAGATACTTTTACTTTAAGTCCTACCAGCTGAACATCAGACAAATCAGCAGTTGTTCAAATAGCATCTGCCTGATAAAAAAAGCTAAATATCCTGTGTGATCGTGGTGGGCTATGTGTATTTCTGCTGGACAAATGTTAATACAGTGGTTTAGAAGCAATCAGAACAAGGGACTGGTGTCTATGAAGCCCTGTGAAAGCAATCAGGGTAGGTATTAGATATCTTTAGAAACATTAATCATATCACACCCAGCCATTCTTTTCTTCAGTGCAAGTTACAGTGTTGTTAAATCCCTTTTTGGTCTATGTTTTTAGGACTCTCCAGGTGTATGTGCCCATCAGACAGTTTTTCTACAATCTTATTCATCCAGACTACAGTGCAGTGACTGATGTGTATGTGCTGATGTTCCTCGCAGATACAGTGGACTTCATCATCATTGTGTTTGGATTTTGGGCTTTTGGGGTATGTCACAGACGCATCTATCTGTAAATCCCCAGTAGGACTTACATGTTGTAGATGCTAAGTATCATGTGAGTGTCCTCCTTCCTCGACCAGTCTGTTATATTTTCTTTTTCAGAAACACTCTGCAGCAGCAGATATAACCTCTTCATTATCAGAGGACCAGGTCCCAGAGGCATTTTTGGTGATGGTGCTTATTCAGTTTGGTACCATGGTGGTAGATCGAGCACTGTACCTCAAAAAGACTGTCATGGGAAAGGTCATCTTCCAGGTCATCCTTGTTTTTGGAATACATTTCTGGATGTTCTTTATCTTGCCTGGAGTGACAGAAAGGTATAATCAGACAACACAAGTTGAATACTGATGCTCTACCAAGTTGTTTTTATTTAAATCTGGGATGGTTATAGCTAAGCTTTGCAATCACAAACAGGATTCTGCTTGGACTCATTCCTAAGCAAAATGTTGGAGTGCCTTTCCACAGCCACAATAACAGTGGCCAATATAAGTTTAAGGAAGAATTAATTATATAAGTATATACAGAAATATTCTAAACTTAGGCCAAAATGCAAGCAGGTGAAAGAGAACTTGCCTGTAACTGAGTGATTAGTGTCCTCAGCTGAGACAATATTGGCTTCTGATTCTGTTCCCTACTCCCAAGACTGGCTTGGAAGAGTGAGTAGAAAACGTCTCTCTCAGGGTAATTTATAATTTACCACTTTCCTGGAATGTGTGAACTGTGGATTTAAATCTCCTTACACTGAGGAATGTCTAAAACCCATGTCTCTTCTGAAGAGCAAAAGTTCTCCTCCACTGCTCCTGCCACGTGGCTCTGGAGGTGATGTGGAGGTGGTCACCTGCTGCATGAAATCTTGTATCACAGACCTGATCAGGTTCACCCTCAAATGTAACATTTTTCATTGCATGGCTCAAGGCAGTTATCACCTCAGTCTGTGCTGCAGAGGTGTTAAGCACTCTCTAGTGCTAACTCCCCTCTTATTTAGAACTTTAAATTGCCTTGAAGTATTTACACCACTCCAGTGAAATGAGTGTGTCACCTGGGCTCATTACACTTCATTAACAGTCAAGTTATTTTACGGGGGAAAAAAACACAAATAGGTGTGTGGTGTAAAGAAAGACTGAAAAGTTTCATTTCTCTTCAAAACAAATGTTATATTTTTCCACAGTGCAGTAGTAATTTCACCCCAACTTGAAAACAAAAAATGCATTTTTCAAGTGGATCCCCTATCTACTGTGCATTGACAATTGATGGGAAAATTCTGGCTTGATTTGGTCACTTGAAAGGCAATAAAATTACTTTTACTTTTTCTGTGCTTTTATGCAATTTATATCAAATATTTAATCTCAAGTATTCCTCTAAATCAGGCTGATTCTTAGAAGCCCTAGCAAATTGACTAATGAAAATAGTTCTGCAGGATCTAATTGAAAATATTGGATAATGGCTGGCTCACAAATCCACTGTGAGGCATCTCCTGCAGTTCCACCATGCTATTGAACTGCATTCAGAAGTGGCACATATTCACCAAGCTAGTCAGAGCAATGGAGCACATGACATGTTAGGAGAGGCTGAGGGAACAGCGTTAGTTAAGTCTGGAAAAAAGAAAGTGAAGAGCTGTCTTCAGCTACCTATTAAGAGGGCACTGAGAAGGAGCTAAGCTCTTTTCAGATAGGACAAGCGGCCACAAGCTGGGAAGAAAAAGGGAAATTCCAGTTAGATATTATGAGAAATATTTTCACAATGACGACAGTCAAACACTGGAGCAGGTTGCCCAGACAGAGTGTAGGATCTCCATCTTCAGAGATACTCAAAACTCAACTGGACAGATCCCTAACAATTTGGTGCCATTAGACCTGATTCAAGCAGAAGAGGGTGAAAAAGATGATCCTCAGAGGTCACAGCAACTTAAATTCCTGTATGAGTTCATGACCTTGGAGGTGCCGCTGAGAACACAAGTAGCTATTAAAGCTGCCTAGATTCAGTCCAGCCCTCTGAAAAGCCAAGAGAAGCAGTGTCTGCCCAGGGCTCACAGTGAGATGCACTGTTATGGGGGCTGAGGGCAGACTGGCCTGTGTTGGGCAGCAAGGCACCTCTAGCATCCAGAGGGAGAGAGCACTGCCCCAGAGCCTGCAGTGTTCAGGAAGCCTATTCCCAGTCCCTCCCCTGTGACCCTGAGGTGACAACAGATGCTGTTTATAGACTTTCTCATCCAGTGTCTTTGAAATACTGTTTTAACCCTGCCCTGTAGGGTCAGAAACAAAGGGCTTTTCACAGGATCCCAGGAAAAGAAAACTGCCAGGAGCACAAAACATTTCAAGCTAATTTGGTCATACAGAGATACAAAGCTCATCATTTTCCTTTATCTGTCTTTTCCATTACAGGAAATTTAGCCAAAACACAGTTGCCCAGCTCTGGTATTTTGTGAAATGTGTTTATTTTGGCTTATCAGCATATCAGATACGCTGCGGATATCCAACTCGTGTTCTTGGCAACTTCCTCACAAAAAGTTATAACTATGTAAACCTGTTCTTATTTCAAGGGTAAGTCTAAACCTACTCCCCTCTTTCTTTTGTGAAGTAAGGGTCTGTTATCATGAGATGCTGTGGTTATTCATGGCTTCTCTTCACAGGCTGCTGGAAATGAGATAGTAAATTTTGCACAGCACACTCTGTATATGCCCTGTGTGCCCTGTAGTCCACACGCTCAAAAAAACCTATTTCAGAAAAATCAGTCTCCCACTCTGAATCAGGAAGCCTGACATACCGGTTAGCCTTTCAGGCCCCTATGGAAGAGACATTTTTAACACTTGTAAGAAATGTCTCTGTGAACAGAGATGGGGATACATACTGTTCTTGAAAACAGGTAATGTTATTTGCTTTGCAGTCCTAAAAAGTAGCATCAAATCTCAAAGAGATCTTTGGAGCAGGTCTATAGGCTGTACCTCAGCAGGTAAGAGGGATAAAGTGAAATACAATACACATGAGAAATAGGAGACATACATCAAAAAATGTTTCCTTTGTGTATCTATCTTTTGAGAAGTACTGCACATTTGAAACTCCAGGAGTTAGGAGTGTTAGTGCAAGTAACAGGCACAGCATCACCTCAGAGTGAAAGGTGGTTTTAAGGAGGCATATCACACCCTCCACTTATGCTGTGGTGTTGTCATTAAGCCGGTTAAAAGCATATACATATTTCACAGAGAAGTTGGAATAATTTCAGCCTTTCCCCAGTATTTGCAGTATGGGCCTGTTGCATTCCAGTAGGGAAAGTTACAGAGGAAAGCTTTCTTCATATGAAATAGTCTTTGTGACCTGGCCAAGGAGAAAAGTGTGGGACTGGTGAAGGGAATGATGCACTTTGAACAGCTATTATATGCATGTTTGGTTTCCTGTTAGCCCGCCTTATGCTGCTGCTTATTCTGGAGTCATAAAGCCCAATTCCACATGCAGCTGATGACTGCCCACCTACTGCAGGAAAGCCATGCACCACATGGTGTAAGGAAGTATAAAACAAATTCCCACCATCCTGTGGAAAGTATGTTCCTCTACTCCACTGCCTGGTACAGAGGAGTTTGGGGATACAAGAAAGTCTCTCTTGTGCTATTCCATCAGTGGCTCAATCACAATCACTGAGCGTAATGATGCAAGAGCGTGTTTATGGTCTGACAAAGAAATCTAGAGGAACATGAGCTATGGCAAAACAGCACCCCCAGTACTAGCTGTGCAGTCTCAGGATATCATTGTATTTGTGTTTGCAAAATCTCCCATTCAAATGTCCTTTAACATTGGCTTAATTCTTTCCCTTGTCATGTACACACTGTGCTTGTTTAATGTGATCCCCCCATTTCTGACAAGTTATTTGCTCATTCTTTAGGTTCCGCCTGGTTCCATTTTTGACTGAGCTGAGAGCAGTAATGGACTGGGTTTGGACAGATACCACTCTCAGTCTTTCCAGCTGGATCTGTGTTGAAGACATCTATGCTCATATATTCATCCTGAAGTGCTGGCGAGAGTCAGAAAAAGTAAGGAAGCCCCATATGAGTGATACAGGCCTTCTCTCCCCCGTGCAGAAATGAAGAGAAATAATCATGAGTCCCTAAATAACTGGGAAATCCACCACAAAGACAGTTTGTTAGAAGACACACCTGGTGTTTATATTCAGAAATATTCAGGCTATTGGGTACTGTATGTTAGCTGGCAGTCACCACAAGCGAAATTTCAAATGGCTTCTCTTTTGTGCATAGCTGATTTTTCCACCATTAACATGAACTCCACAAGCACACGCCTTCTAGCTTAATTGCATGTCTCACTTTCAAGGCCAGGGTTCAAAGTCCTGATGTTCAGGCAGGCTCACTTTGTCCATAACAACTAAATGAGTAACCTGCAGTAGCAGGGAAACTGTAGATGAAGAGAAAGGTCAGGAGACTAAAGAGTTTGTGCCTCCACAGTGTAGGTCCCAGGGACACCTGGTTCATGTAATCGCAGAGGGAATTCAGCTGGCTCCTTTATCTCGGGAAAGCCCAGAACTGAACTGCAGGCCAGATAACCCCACTATTTGTCTGACTGAAATTTCAGTCTCTCTAAATCATTTAAGCTTCAGTTCAAATTAAACTTGCAAATTCTGGATTCCTTATAACCACTATAAAGATTGCAACCATATGCTTGCTTATTTTGCCAATTCGAAAAAGAAATTAGGCATTCTTTTAAGAGTGACCCAACCAGTCAGAAATTGTACGTCTGCAATGAAACAGCAGAGTTTTTAAGTGTTACTGACGTATTTCTGCTTTTGTTATAATCCTGTCTCTTAATGGCAATTATTTTCCAAGTATGTCACTTAGATTAACTCAGAGTTGCTATGCACACAAATCTTGTATATAGGCTTTTTCTGTATGAATTCCATTTTTGTCATGAGTGGAATGTCATCAGAAGCTGCAGAAGTCAGAGAAATAATAATCCAGTTCTACTTTGTCCATCTCACTGCATTTTTTTACACTACAAAAGGATCATTCTGCATTATATGTAGCATAGATCTGACATGGAAAGATTTCCACGTCTAACCTAGCCTGTGTGTGCTAATGCCATGTAGCAAAATAACTACCCCTGACTTTATGAGTGTTGTTCCAGGTACTTTGATTCTCTGTCTCTTTCTCACATTGAGTGGTATGCCTAAGTACGTTTACTGCTAGAGGCCCTCTGAGCTGTTCTGTAACATCATTAAAGGTGCCTGAACTAATCTTCTACAGACAAATAATATACCCCTGTTGATCTTGATATATTTTAATGAAAGCGGTACTTGATAGTGCAAGACAAATGACTTGATGCACTGCTTTTGAAAAGTAACAAATTTGGTTTAAATACAGCATTGTATTACAAATTTAATATTCTCCTAGGGGGTTATGGATTCATGTTGTAAAGCAAGAACAATTTCCTGTAAGCCAGATTCCTGGCATGTGTTTGAGGTGCAGTGCAATACAATGCATATTTATTTTGCACATGCAGTATGCAGTGTGTGAAAGACAGGATCCTAAAACACTATGTAGAGTTAAATCTTATAATAGAATGCACTAAAATAAATCACAGTGATGGTAAAGCAGGACTTTGTGGATAGTGAAGCTCTTAAAGTATGCTATCATGAGGCCAGTAACAGAGGGAGGGAATTATGGGCAAGGCAGAACACACATTCCATGTGATCTGCTTTGAAAAAAGAAGGATAAAAGCGATGTCATTTTTGGTCTCAGAAGCTAAGAAAGGGAAGGATGTTACATCAGCAGTGTGAAGACTTTAGGAAGAGCAACAAAACTTTAAACATTTAATTGCAGTTGGTGTGGGATTCACTAGAAACAGATTGTATCAAGCCTGTGAACAACTCTGAGAAATACTGTCTGTGAGGTGTCAAGTGGATATGGAGGTAGTGCAGTATCAGACAATCCTACTGATTGTGCATGTCAGTTGCTGGCAAACTATTGGGTTTTTTCTCCCTGAAATACAGTTTGCAGCTTTTTGAGCTCTATGAGAAGAATTCTGCCTTAAGGACCTTTGAGATAAAACTTCTTGGAAGAACAAATAAAGAAATTGGATCATTCCAAATTCCTAATCAGTTTTTTGAATCAATTGTTGTGTCACTGTTGCTGCTGTTATTTTTTGTTTGGTTCCTGTGAGTACAGGCTTGAGCTCATTCAGACAAAATATTCCAATTACCCTACTCAATTTTTCCCTTCTTTAGAGCTGTGAAGAACCAAAACCACAAATATTTACAGTATTTTTCACACCAGACACACATTTGACGTGGGTTCATTTGGCAGTTTTCTCTGTTGTCACCAGAAATTCAGAGTCTGTGCAGGTTTGGCTAGAAATCTCAAAATAACTGGCCAGACAATGGGTAGCAAATTACCACAGAAGGTTGGAAGCCTTAAGATCATTGTATATTTACCCATCAAATCATACCAAGTGTACCTCTGATAGAAGAGACATTACCATGTTGCTGTTTGCTTTTGCAGAGATATCCCCAACCAAGAGGCCAGAAGAAAAAGAAAGTTGTGAAGTATGGAATGGGTGGCATGATTATCGTCTTGCTGATTTGTATTGTCTGGTTCCCACTGCTCTTCATGTCTTTAATCAAATCTGTTGCAGGCATCACCAACAAGCCTCTAGATGTATCAATCACAATAACTCTAGGAGGTTATCAGGTAAAAAAGAAGAAAGACTAAGAGCAACTCTGCTTTTGCTCTGTATTTCCTTGTGCTATTTCTTATTCTCTTCAGTGAATTGAACTCAAGTTCCAACAAATGATCCCTTTTGGGTTTAAAACCTGTTAGTTTATCACTGATGTAAAATATTATCTTCATCTGCAAGCTAAAACTAGAACCTACTGGCAGGGGAATCTGTATAAATTATCCTATATAAGGTACACTCATATAGCTGCCTACAGGTCCACATGGTAAATGTAAGATAATTGGAGGTAGTTTGCTTCTCAGTGGAATAAGATCATAACCTTCTCCTGTTGAATTGAGTGCCATAATAGTCTTGGACTGTGATGCACAGGATGCTGTACTGTGTATGTAGCAGCTAATGTGAAGTAAATGTGACAAGTCTATGTTCTTTTGTTTCCCAGCCTATTTTTACAATGAGTGCTCAACAGAGTCAGCTCAAGGATTTGAATCAGACTGGTTTCAATGCGTTTCTGGGAAGCTATAGGGGTAACACTGTAAGTGAAATGTACAATACCTCATTACTTAAAAATCCATGCATGTTTCCAATTGGAGGAAATGGAGGCCTTTTGTGAGTTTTGTTTATGTAGTTTTAAGTGGTCAGCAGTGATGCCATCATCTGGAAGATGTTTCCATAAGGAGGGTTTGCATGAGTAAAGGTTCAGACAGATCATTTGTCAGGACAGGGCTGGATTATGGTGAGACAAGTTACCACTGGGACATCTTTGCAAAAAGTCATGGAAGACACTAGTTGTTCTGTCGACTGAATAAAAACCTTCCCTCTGAATGACACAAACCTTCAAGAGACATGATGCTGTTGGTGTGTTGCCAAAACAAACATGCTGTGGGGACAACACAAGAGTGTTGGGTCTTTTAAGCCCCATGCTCCTTCCTATAGCACACACAGCTTTCACCTCCTAGTGAGGAGATGTGGTGAAGTCAAAAGAAACTGTCTATCACCTAAAAAAGTTTTGACATGAGAATTTCAAAACAGAAATATTTAAACATAGTCTCACTATTTCATGGTGCAACATGCTCAAAGTTATCACAAGTTTCTACAGGAAAAGGACTAGTAATTAGTAAAAGCCATTGCATTAATAAAGTAACTGGGATATGGTCAGATATAACTTTAAAAGAAGCACTTGCTTCTAGCCCATTCAAGAATTAACATTTTTTTATATTAGATCCTAGCAAATAGCCCATGTATTATAGCAGCAATAGTATAATCTTGATCTGCTTCTGAAGTTACTAGTTTCACGTTGTCTTATCCTTTGCAGCTATCTTTCTATGCAGAAAGATGCTTAACAACAGACAGTAAAATTTTAACTTAAGTTTAATTAGACTCTACTTAGGTTACATGATGAACTTTCAGACTCCATTTGGACTGCATGGCCATCGTTCTTCAAAGAGCAGGACCATTTTTATTTCACCTTCTTAGCTTGGCTATACTTTTTTTATTCCCCTTCCCATCTAAAGCCCCAGGTGGTACCTGAGGAAAATAATCAGTGCAAACCACTGCACTTACAATTAATCAAACAGCTACAATTCTGCCTGACTGGGAAATGTGGGTCTGTGTCTTGTGAATATCACTGCACTTAAATTTTCTTTTCCTCTTCTGCACCTATAGGCTGCTTTGCAGTTTCTAGAGGGCTATGGAAAAGAAGATATAACTCTTGCAGATTTAGAGGGAAATTCAAACTCTTTATGGACCATCAGCCCTCCCAGTAGAGAGAAAATGATACAGGGACTGCTGGATTTTTCAGCTGAGTTCACTGTAGTTCTTTCATGGAGCATTCAAAGGTAATTAACATGGCTGTTATGAGGTTGATGGATTACTTGCCAAACATTCGCTCAGAAGAACAGTTCCACGCTGCAGTTTTTACTTAGCTTTTCAGTAAATTCTATTGTATTGCAGAGCAAAAAAACCCTGAAAGTGAGAGGGAGAGAGGCACAGAGAAGTGACCTTTGTTCCCCAGGAATAAATTGTTGCCTGCAGTTCTCAAAAAATAAAAAGAGAAGCAAAGCCACTTCCAAGTACATTACTTAAAAAGGCAGGGTGGAGTTTTCAATGGGACTTGAGGGGAAGGAGGGAAAAGTAAGAAAATTCTAGCCAGTTTCAGATGGAGATGTTAAATAAACTGCCCCAAACAGCAGCCTTGCTAGCATTTATGGGAACTGGATACTTAGACTTAGTTAAGGCAGAAAAACTATAAGGAAATACAAACGAAAGTGCTTGGTCCTCTTATTAAGGGAGTCTGGAACTGACACAAACTATTTCTTAAAAATACACATATATGCAAATAGCATAACAATGGCAGAGATCCATTTTGTTGAGACCTTAGCCTATTTATTTGTGGTTCCTTTGGCCTTGGTGAACTCCTATTACGTTACAATTAAGTTTTTGCAAGAGACAGCTTAGAATATAAGGTAGCTGCTTGCGGGCTAGAGCACACCTGGTCACCAAGGTGGTTTGTGGCTCCTGCCTGCCAGATGGGATCCTGGATTAAACTGGAGTTAAGTCATCACTCTATGAAAATTAAATAAATACATTTGTAGCCACGGTATCTACCTGTTCTGTTGGAAGTAGATGCTGGGTAGTTCCAACAATCCTTAGCAAAAGTCTGCGCACAAGAAGCAGGTCAGCTGAATCTCCGTGGGAACTCTGAACATGCTGTGTCAGTCCTTCTACAGTCAAAAATAGGCTTGTAATGAATCTGTACCCTTAATTCAACTTTATTTGACCCCCCATCTTTTCCTGGAAGCCTACAATATTAGCTAGTGTATTACATCACTCCATCATTTCTGAACCTTATATTAATTTTTAATACTGCTACTCAGTTTGCCCATATGCTTGCATAACTACATTCATACTCTAGTTGAAAGAGACCTTTTTCACCCTCAAATTATATCCTGTGGATTATATTGTGACCATAAATGACTGAAAGTGGTAAAGACTTACCACAGTGACCTTCCACTTTTTCTCCGTAAAGAGAAACTGCTGTCTTTCATCTAGGCCAGGAGACTAAAAGCAGATCTAAGATGAGCCTTTCATGTCCCTCACACAGCACCTTCACACGTCGTCTGCCAGGGACATTTCTCTGCAGCCAGAGCTTCATCCCTCACCCAACTGCTGCATCCCAACAGCAGGGTATGGCACAAGGCTGAGGTGGGGTTGTGGGAAGCTGTAGCTTACTGCAGCATCCTTAGCTATCCTGGCACAGAGTGTGGTAATATGCAGTCCTGTTGCCTAAAGCCAGAGCAGGCATGCTCCCTTTCCCATTGTGTTTCCACGGACATGTTGAACAAAATTATATTGATCTGTCATCATTTTCTTGTAATACAACCAAAAGCATAGAAAACATTTTCAGTTAGAAAAATACACCTTTAAGGCTGCTATGTATCCTCTGTGGGAAAACACACCTTCTCAGGTACAGGTAGCATGATGATCTCTTTAGCAAAGACTGGAATAGCCAAGGTCAATGCTGTTAGACTGGCTGGACAACTAGCTCTAGCATTCAGCCAGCAAGTGTTTGGTTATGTTCTCATTGTAGGTTAACAATGTGTCTTCCTTTTTACTTACAACAGAAATCTCACCCTTGGTGCCAAAGCTGAAATAGCATCAGATAAACTTACCTTTGTCCTACCAGAGAACACCAGAAGAGATATTGCTACAATGATGTCTGGACAGCAGCTGGAAAAGGTGTAAGTTATTTTCTTTGGCTATTCATATGCAAGCCTTCCCTTATTAAACCTAATTTCCCAAGGAGGTCAGGCTTGTACAACTATATCATTTGTCTGCCCATCTATCACCCTCTAATAACTTTGGAGCCTTGTTCACAGACGCCAACAACACTGAAGTCACATAATAGTAACATTAAAGGTAAAAGCTTGTTTCCTATGATAAATACAGGCTGAGAAGACCATGAACATTGGAATACCACCAACAAGCATGGTGAAGCTATTAGTTACATTTCTTTACTGCATAAGCACAAGTTCAGTGCAGTATATTCACAGCTAAACTCTCCTTTGAGTTACTTTAGTTCGACTTGATCTGAGAATGTTGTATTGATATTTTTGTTCTGAATAACCATCCAGACTGTATTTCTCATTGTTATTCTTTAATAGTATTATATTGGCAAGGAAGTGTTAAATCACTGCAGTCAAAGGGTAACATCTGCAGTCGTTTCTGACATCAGATCTTTTCCTGTAATGGAAATTCACAAGGCAGAAAGAGAATGCTCTTCATATGAATAGCAAACATTATTCTATGGATGTAGCCTTATAGCATTAACAGCAGTGGTGCCTCCCTTCAAATTTGAAAGGAGTTTGGCTCTTCCTTTTCCGCCTGCTCACTAGGGATTACTTTACAGCAGTAGTCTCTAAATACTGCTAAGCCAGCGTCATCCCTGAAGGCTATCTGATCTGATTTGTGGCCACAAGAGTTGAAAAGTTAATGCTGAGGCCAACTGGGATAGTGAAACCCTCAGACGTGCATATCTGTTAGTAGGCGGAAATGAGATTTGTCTTGTTGGTGCACAGCTATTTTCTGCACCCACACAGACTTGTACATCCAAACAGACTGCTGTTGCACACCTGATCATTGCATTTAAAAAAAGATTTTATGCCTCTCTTACTTTTCTGCTGTGTGAGGATACGAGAATATTTCCTAAGGTGATGTAGTGCCAGGTAGGTTGGATTTTGCTCTTTTGTGGGAAGAGGTAATTAATTGATAATTCTCTTTGCAAAAGGCAAGTAGTTACATAGAAGATGTACCTGCATTTGCCTGTGTTCCAATCAATAGTATTGTTGATTTAAGCATTTTTTACTTTATCATAAAGGTCAAATGCTTGTGGTAGCTAGTAGCCATTTCACACCTTCAGCAGGGAGCTTTCTGCCACCATCTCTGCTGGGACAAATTGGCTGTGGAGCTCTTACCTATCTTTTGGGCCTGCTGGAGGGATCAGGAGGGATTTAAAATTGTTGACCTCTGTTCTTCCTCATCCTGGTGTATGCAATTTAGCAAATTGTCACAGGACTTCCCTGAGAGCTCCCCTTCCCTAGAGTTTTTCAGTCGTTTGAGGAAAAAGTTAGGACAGTAGCTCTGCTTTTAATGAAATGTTTCTCTCTCTGGATGCTGGTAATTAATTCCCACTTAGTATGATTTAATTTTTAGTCCAGTGGAAGAACCTTAACAAATATCTTTCTTTTGAAGTTTGAAACCCTCCTACAAACTGAGAATATTTCCCAGTGAAAGATTCTGACAAAAAAATCTCACTCTTTTCAGGTGTTATTATCAAAACATCTTGCAATTCTGAAGTAATAACTGGTCTCACTACATATTTCTCTAGCTACATATTTTGCCAGCTTGTTTACTACTGGTGATGTGTTGCCTTTCTTTGCACTGCTTATATAGCTGACTATAAAAGCAGCTTTGTTAAAAAAGGGAAGAAAATGTAAAGTCTACATTCCTTGCAAACACACATGCCCCAGGTGTGTGGGATTCATGGCATGTGAATAGCGACATTATGGATGGAGCTCCCTGCTGAAGTACTGACAGAACATAGTTAATAAATCCAGCTAACTTTCAGATGTGACATCTGAACACTATAAAATCATAGCTTAAGCCAAGAATTACTGGGAACTGTGTATAGCCCTGTTAGGTATTTCTAAATTATTTTAGAGTTATAAAAATATGAAATATTTGCTTTCTCATTTTTTCTAGAACATTAGAGACAGTGTACCCGTACTACATCAAGGCTCCTAGTGATTCTCTGGCAAAACCTATAAAGCAGCTATTGACAGGTATGTGTCCAGACCATGGAAAACAGCCTATGGTTGAAGGAAGTGCAACACAGCACTCACACTTGCACATTCACTGGGATGTTACGGGGCACCTCAGTCTGAAATGCACTTTTAATAGTTTCTACCTGGTGCCAGCAAGCATGGGGAGAGATGAGGTAATACAGTGTAAGGCAGAAAATGCATCTGGATGTATTTTAGCTTTGAAGTCAACAGTAAGAAGTCTTAAAATAAAGTCCAGCTCGTTTCCTTCAAGTCTGCTTTCAGGAACTGCTTTCTTTTGTTTTCTGAGTAAGTGATGACAAGTTTCGCTTCGCTGCATCTCTCTGCTACCTGACCACAGTCAAAAATACTGCATGTCTGCAATATAGCTCCTCAGCTTAAATAATGCCACTAAATGATTTTTTTTTTTTTTTGTTAGCTATTCTTTCCTTATTGGCTGCAAAGAATCCAGTTTAGATAAATCATTGTGTTTCAGAGTCCTACTACAGAGTTCATGCATGTGAAAAACCCATTGGCTTGGAAGAGTAGGAACAAGTCTTTCTCTAAGAATGCTTTGCTAAACAGAGGTTAAATTTGGTGCTCAGATGCAGTAGTACTATGTAGTACATTATTATGTAGTATATATATATTGTATATATATATATA
>NW_009922356.1:36945-54430 GCF_000696875.1 Nestor notabilis | reverse complement strand
TCCCGCAGCCCGGGCTCGCTTCCCCCCGCAGCTAATGACAGGCTTTTGTTTTCGTCGTCTTAGGGCTTAAAAAGCAAGCCTAAGAAGAAGGGTCACATTCAGCCTGATCTGATCGACGTGGATTTAATCAGAGGTGAGAGAGATGCGTCGCTGCAGAGCCCTCACCGCATCGCAGCCTAGTGCAGGGCAGCCGGGACCTCCTCTTGAGCCATCGAGTGCTTGGCCGGAGCCTGAGTCATTCCCCTTCTGGCAGCAGCAGCAGCAGCACCGGGCGTCGCTGAAGCACTGGGGAGGGTGCCCGGTGCTCGCTGGCACCGGTGCAAAGGAGCGATGAAAACCTGAAAGCAGGGGCAGGAGCGAGTCAGGGAGTAGTTGGTGAGAGCAGCCTGGGGCAGGGAGGGGAAGGGTCAGCACCCGGTGCACCGAGGGCTGCTTTTAGCCCAGCCTGTTGGAGCTGTTTAGGTTGGACAAGTGCCTGAAGTTGGGCTGCTGACACCCTTCTGAACGGCAGCGTTCTGGCAGGGTTTGCTCTCAGCCAAAGAGGAAGTCATAAATACAGAAGTTCCTGTAATTCGCTTGTTTGTTTCTCCTTTAATCCCAAGGCTCTACGTTTGCTAAAGCCAAGCCTGAAATTCCCTGGACATCACTAACTCGGAAAGGACTTGTGAGAGTTGTATTTTTTCCATTATTCAGCCAGTGGTGGATACAGGTCACTTCCCAGCGTATTTTTATGTGGCTTCTGGTGCTCTATGTTATGCAAGGTAAGGGCTGGTAGCAGCCTGTGCTACAATCCTTTTTCTGCAAGGAATGTGACGTGTTTGTAGTCTGATGTGATATAAAACTTAAGGATCTGAAACCTGCTTAATGTAGATTTTAAGACGTGTGGCACTAGTGTTTGCAGAAATACCAATAAAATAGAGAGAAACTGTGTAAAAGGAAACAGGTAAGACAGAGGAACCGGCCATGCTCTTGGCATTTGATACCATTTTCTCCCTTTCAGTCATAGCAGTTGTGTTGTATTTCATGATGCCTGTGGTGAATGCAAGTGAAGTCATGGGACCAATGTGCCTTATGTTGCTGATGGGAACTGTTCACTGTCAAATAGTGTCTACTCAGATCAACAGACCTTCAGCAAACAACGGGCTCAGCAGGCGGAGGAGGTGAGTGGGGTGACAGGCTCGTTTGTTGGCATCAAAGTATATGGTGGGCTGCTCAGGCTGGAAGTTAATAGGTAAATATCTCGTATTTTTATGTAAATACGTCATTTAACCATTATTGTGTATTTTCTGTCTTGCTCATAATCTTCTCATAACCAAGACAAGCACTGCAGGTTTACCAGACTCTGACAGGTCTTTGGTTGTCAGCTGAACTTTCTTTCTAACACAGCTTTTGATGTAAAAGTCTTTCTTTGTGGCCAGAGGAGGGCATTTGGTGCAGAAAGGCATCTCCAAGGCTTTGCAGACCAGTCTGGTGTCCTGTTTTGGTGTGAACTGCAGGGAATTGCTGATGTGGACTGAGAACAGAGAAACAGGGCAGAGATGACTGTGATGGATTCATTGCTGGCAGTTTGTTCATGTAGGAGATGTTACAGTCCATCTGCTAGATATTAAACTGTTAGGTGTCTGACTCAATGTAGGTGAACACAGGATGATGGATGTGGATAGAGTTTTGCCTCCATTAGTGTTCTACAGCAAAGATTTTGTCCAGACTTTGTCTGTTGCATCTTTTGCTAGTGATATACTGATGTCCTGTGGGTATATGCAGAACTTCAGTTCATCCAAATAACATTTTACTTAATTTGGAAATAAGCATTCTGTCTGCGTGGCTGAAGAAAAATAGCATCTGCAAAGCTGTCCAAAGCTGATCCAGATCTTTTAAGAATGACCTAGAAGCAGCTTGCTATGCAAATTTAATTCTCCTTTTCTTGCAAATCAGGAAGTTACGCAAATCTGGGGGTGTCGATGGGAACAGTTGGTCTTCTCCTGACAAAACCAGTAAAGAAGAGCAGTCAGAGTCTGCGTCCATTCTTAACAATTTATTTAGTATGCTTTTCCAAAGGAGGTATGTGATCTTCACTGGGTTTGTTGTATTTATGACACTGCAAACAATTTGATATCTGGATAATGAAGACAGAATGTGTACTGTCACAGGCTGCCAGTTAGCTTTGAACTCAAAGCGTGTATTGTAGGAGGCTGAATCCTCATGAATTTATATTATGTCCTTATTAGGAGATCAGACCATGTCTCACAGTGTAGCTAAACTGAGTGATAGATGAGTAGAGAAAGTGACAGAGCTTATTTCTGTGTATTAGATAAGTGACCTGTCTTGAATGTGTGTGCTCAAGTTACTGTTTTACCTGATTTCGAGAAGCAATTGTGCCTTCTAGTTTCAGCTGCTTGGACAGTCATCCCACTTTCCCACCTTCCTTTTGTAAAGCTCACTCAAGGACAAGGAGGATAGATTGTTTGGGATAGTATTTCATTGTCTCCTGCTGTTTTCTCAGATGAGTTTCTTGATGAGTTTTCAATTGGCAGATCCTTTCTTTTGACAAGGATTTTCTGTCTTCTGAATTGCACTTCTTTCTTTCTTTCTAAAGAATAAGAAAATTTCCCTCTGGGTTTAGGAGTTTTAAGGTACTATTAGAGTTACAAAAGCAGCATCCAGTGAGAGTGAAGCAGATAAAAGTCCCTTGAACAGAATCAGGACAAGGAGCCTGTCGCAGAAGGCAATTACATATTCCCTTAGCTATACTGTTTCTTGCTGTACCTGTGTGGCAAGCGAAAGAGAACATGGTGTTTTCCTCAGAGAGTTTTTCTCTGACATAAAAGCCTTTAATTGTATTTTCTCTCATAGGATTAGAAGAGTGAAGTTGGTAGCTGAGAAAGGGACTGAGACAGAGAATGGTGTGAATGGTGTGAATAATGGCATTAGACACAGACCCGCCAGATCTGAATACAGGCTGCTGCACTTCAAAGAGAAAAATAAACTTTCTGATGGGGAAAAGAGCCATCAGGTACCTGCAGGAAAGAGCCATTCAAAGTCACAGATTTCACTGTATTCTGTATGTGCCCAAAAAGCGTGTTGTTATTTAACTGTGTGGTTTGATACAACCTTCTAATCTTTGCTTGCTTATAGGAAAGCTAAAAACCCTTTGTCCTTCTTGGCTGAGCAGCTGTCAGCATCGTTTAATCTGTTACAACAGTCAAGTGTGTCAAACACATACTATGGAATCCTGGAAAACGTCGGTATTACCAAAGTGCACGTTTGGTGGCAGAGCCTTCTGCTCACAAGATGTTCTGTTAAAGAAGATTATGATCTTCTTTATGATTAAGATGATTAAAAATACATGAGCAATTTTCCAAAAGCACTTCTGTAAAATAATTTGCCTTGCAAACAGTTCCCTGCAATATCCTCTGAGCAGGAGCCAGGGAATTAAAGATTAAATATCCTTTGTGAAGAGAGAGAGTTAAAGCATGGTGACCTCTCTTGAAATCCCTAAAATATAAAGCTTTGTGGAGTTACTTTTGGGGCTCCTCTGGGTTGTAAGGTGTCAGCTCCCACATGAAGAACTTAGATTAGAATCTCTGCAGAAGACTGCTGTGCTGTGCCACACTCCTGTTTCCGGGCATTTGGAGAGGAGCAGAGCTAGGTGTGGAGGGACACCTCTCATGATTGCTGCTCTGCTAGCCACCAGCTTGTAGATGCATCTGTTCTCCTGGGCTTAAGTTTGCTGGTAAGACATTGCCAAGAGCTGCTGCTGCCCTTTCCTCTTCCCACCCATGCCCCAAATCTACCTCCACCCCATCATGATTCCCTCATTACCTCTGTGGCAAGACAGGGGTAACGAGTTAAAATCTGGGATGTCCCTGTGATGCTAAGTTGGATTCTGTTTCTGCATATTCTGTGGAGATCACCTGCTGGCTTTTGCAGGTAACGAGATTACTGGGTGCAGTAGTGTAGTAGCAGCAATGGCTTTGAACCTTTGATCTGATGCAGTTCAGGCTGGTCCTTTAGCAGCGCCTCAGCATTATTTTGACTGCTGTGTTTCTAGGATGACTGCACCAACAGAGGTGGTGTTTCTGATGAGCTTTCGAGTGAGGAGGAGGCTGAAGCAATGGCACAACGGATCCTGTTACGCCAGAATCTAGAAGGGGCTTCCAGTGACAACAGCTGTGAGGAGAAGAAAGAGAGGCCTCTTGTTTCTCTGAACCAGGCTGTCTCACAGGTACCCACATTGAATTTATGCCATTTTCCACACAGGTTTTTTTGCTATGCATAAGAAGTCTTCCTTTGGTTTTGGCAGGTCAAAGAAGCTCTGAAAAGTACCAGAGACTCTGATAGTGTCATGGAATCTGAACTAGAATCCACATTATACAGTCAGGTACGGTCATAAATACAAGAGTCAGAGCTTTTCTGAGCATGGACAGTGCAGGGCTGTCCTCCCCATCAGAATAGACCAATATCAAACAATAGCACTTCAGCATCTTCATATATAAGGTGTGGCCTCCCTGCTTGTTTGTGGCATTGTAAACTGTGTTCACATGTGGGAGTATAACACTTCGTTTAACAAAACCAGCCAAACACCCAAAAAGTCACTCTTGGCAGCACAGTTTAGTCCACGCTGCCTCTAATTGCTCGTTTTGAATCCCTGCAGTTGCTCTTGTGGTTTGGGAGGCAGCACCGTGTTGTAGCTTTAATAAATTTTGATTTTAAAAAGAAGAAAGAAATCTATTCTGTCATATATACTCATTCACTTTGTTACTTGCCCCCTGTCACTCCCACCACCTGAAGATGAAATAGAAATATATAGGATATCAAATGATAAATATAAAAATCCATAAATACAAAATAACAATGAAATCTTAAAATAGCTTATGCAAAAATCAGAAAACTTTTGCATTGGAACAAGTAAGTCACTTTGTACAGCTGGGGAACTAATGCTCCCTGGGTGACTTCAGGTCAGTTTTCAGCTGCTCTGGATGCTGGGATCTGCAAACTGGGTGCGGGGCTGCACTGTGTAAAGTTTGCTTTTCCTCACAGGACTCGAGGTCCTGCATTAATGTGGGACCCCGGAGCTGCAGCGTGACCCGCAGGGACTCCGAAAGCACTCGCCATGACTCGGAGACAGAAGACATGCTCTGGGATGATCTGCTTCACGGGCCCGAGTGTCGCTCGTCCTGCACCAGCGACAGCGAGGAGATGACTGTGAGGGATTCCAGGCGGGATGCCAAGGAAGATGTTTTCCAGCAGGTTTGTTGGTTTGTGCCCTGTAGCTGAGAATGTTGTGAAGGATTCCACACACCCCACACACCCCTTCCCCCTATATGCCCAAATAATATGAAATGCCCATCCGCATGCTGCTGGAGGAGCCCATCCTGCCAGCTCTGTTAGTCACCTGGAAGTCTGGGATGATCTAAGTAGCATCAATGATCAACTTCCTTCTCCCTGCCAGTATTAACCTGACTACTCCTAATCCTAAAGCAAAGTATTTCACCTAAAGACAAATTGGGAATCTTCCCTCTCAATCTAAACACTTTTTAGGAAAAAGCATTATTTAATAGTGGGTCAGAAATGATGATACACCTTTTGCATTCTTTTCTCTTTTATAGAACCATCTGTTTTGGCTGCAGAATACAAGTCCAGCATCTGCAAAAGTGAGTGCACTAATCTGGGAAGGGAATGACTGCAAGAAGGTGGACATGTCTGTGCTGGAGATCAGTGGGATCATCATGAGCAGGGTAAGAGGGCTTTAGAGCAGTGCAGCCTCTCCCTCACACTAAAAGACAACCACCAGAAAACCTGAAAATGGCTTTACATGCGAACACGAAGTGCAGTATAAAAGTGGTCCTTCCTCAATGGCCAGTACAGTTGTTCTACGTGTTCTTAACTTAAAAATTGCACAAACCAAAACTGAGGAGGTCCTGTTGAAGATTAATGGAATGGTTTGAGTTGGAAAGGACCTTAAAGCTCCTCCAGCTCCAACCCCTGCCACGGGCAGGGACACCTTCCACTAGAGCAGGTTGCTCCAAGCCCCTGTGTCCAACCTGCCCTTGAACACTGCCAGGGATGGGACAGCCACAGCTTCTCTGGGCACCCTGTGCCAGCGCCTCAGCACCCTCACAGGGAAGAGCTTCTGCCTCAGAGCTCATCTCAGTCTCCCCTCTTTCTTTTTAATGAGTGCTGATTGCTGTTGGCTGTGTCTCTGCACTGTGCTCAAGGTGGTGATTTTATTATTTATTGACTGATTGTTGCTGGTTTTGGAACGAAATGGATGGAATTATTTTAGGCTATGTCCTTTGAAGAGAAGGGGAACTGAATCCTCGATTGAATCAATTCTGCCACAGCAGCATGCCTTCCCCTTGATGCAAAACACACGTAATCATCCTGGGTTTGTTCCTGCTTGCCAGGTTAATGCTTACCAGCAAGGAGTGGGCTATCAGATGCTGGGAAACATCATTACCATCGGACTAGCATTCCTACCATTCCTCTACAGACTCTTCCGCACAGACAACCTGGAGCAGCTCTGCTCCATTTCTCTAAAGGAGCTTTTGCACATCTTCTGTGGAGCACCTGCGAGCACTCCGGTCATTGTTTTGTCTGCAATCAACTTTCTTGAAAGACTTTGCTTAACTTGGATGTTCTTCTTCATGATGTGCGTTGCTGAACGAACATACAAACAGGTGGGTTTAAATGTCCTGTTGCCTTTCATGAACCCTGGTGTGGGTGTTCTACCAGAACTCTGCTGCTGTTGTAGAAGATCCTGGTAAGACGAGTGCATCTCAGCAAGCTGTGGTGTCAAAGCTGGTAACAGGTCCATGAGATTTAGGTAGGGGAGTCTGGAAAGACTTAAGTCACAAACTTAAACCTGTCAATACCCTTCCTGACCCCTGCACTCCCCCTCTTAGCCTGCCCCCGAGGGAGAAATTACCTTTTCACATCTTGAAGTGAACACATGAGCATGGAGCTGTTTGGGAAGAACAAAAAGCCTGCTGAATTGGCCTGTTCTGAGATGGGGCATTAGATCATATAAGCATAGAATCACAGGCTGGTTTGGGTTGGAAGGGACCTTAAAGCTTACCCAATTCCAATCTCCTGCAAAGGCCAGGGACACATCCACTAGACCAGGTTGTTCCAAGCACAGATCACAGTAGCTACTGTTTACTGGAGAGGCCCCAAGGGCCCCTGTTAAGCTTTCCCAGGGTGCCACAACCTTTCCTGCCAGTTACCACTAAGTGATCCCAAGCAATCTCATTTGGTTTAGACAATTTATGTTGTGTATGGTTTTGTTTTTCATTTGCAGAGGTTTTTGTTTGCCAAGCTTTTTAGTCACATCACATCTGCTCGGAAAGCCAGGAAATACGAAATTCCTCACTTCAGACTCAAGAAGGTAGAAAACATTAAGATCTGGTTATCCCTTCGTTCCTATCTAAAGGTGAGTTCCAAGCCAGGATGTGGTTGTTACAGAGGGCACAGTGAGGCTCTCAGTCCGGGCTCTTTGCCTCATTGCTGTCGCTGGCGGCATTGCTTGAGTCAGTGAACACTTAGAGCTCTTTGTGGTGAGCTTTGACTTCACAGCTCCTCATCCCTCTCAGCCCTGACTCAGAGTCTTTGTTTTGGCAGAGGCGAGGCCCCCAGCGGTCCGTGGATGTTGTTGTGTCATCAATCTTTTTACTGGCTCTTTCAATCGCTTTTATATGCTGCGCCCAGGTGAGATTTGAACCTTTTTCTTTAAGGAAGTAGGGGGGAAAACCCCCAAATTACTGGAAGCTTTTCTTTTGCCAACCTTCAAAGTGCTCAAACTGTAGCTGTTTGTCTCCAAAATAATGCAGTGTGGTTTGTATTATTAAAAAGCTTTGTGTTTTGTTGGTAATAGACAGCAATTCTCTACGTTTAGGTACTATTTCTCTGTGTTTAGATATTAGTTCTCTGTTAGCAGAGGAAAGTCTGGGGTTTTATAATCATCAGAAAAATTTAAGGACATCATTGGCTTTTGTGCATGAAGGAGAGGTCTCTCTGCCCAGATATCTCAAGTGTTCACAGGGCATGTTACTAAAGAGGGCTGACTGCAGCACCTTCTTTAACCCGCTGTTGAAAAGCAGGTCAATAGCCATCATACTTTCCAATCCCTCACTAAGCCTCCTGTTAAGTGAGCACTGTTACTATTAGAGCAGTTTCTTGGTTTCTTTGGTTTTGGCAAGCGATTCATTAGATTGTTCAGGCAAGTTCTTGCTGCCATGGCACCACAGTTGTGGTAGCAGTGAGGCTGGTGATCAGTACACACCAACTCTGCTGTGATGGCTTCTGTAAGCCACAGGTTTCTCAGGGAAAGTAATGACAGACCCAGTGAGCGCAGCCTGGCTGGGGTGGTCCGAGGCTTGTCCTTGGGATAAGCACACATGAAAGACAACGTATTGCTCATTAAGTGGCAAGAGGGAGGAAAGAGAAAGAACAAGTGTCCTTTTCTAAGCAGAAAGAAAAAAAATCAAAATTCCATGCTAAAGCCATGTTGGAAACAAGACTTTTTACTCTAACCTGGTTGCACGAATGGATTGCACTCCAAGGGGTGAATGTTCAGTAGCTCCAGAGCAGGGATCTCTGTCCAGAAGGGGAGCCGGGGTGATGCTTTGGCACTTTTCCTCAGAACAGGCATGTTGTTACTTGTTATTTTTCCCATTACAGGTTCTTAAGGGTCACAAAACATTTCTGAATGCAGCTTACAACTGGGAGTTCCTCATCTGGGAGGCAGCCCTTCTTCTCTTTTTACTACGCCTGGCATCTTTGGGCTCTGAAACCAATAAGAAATACAGTAACATTTCCATCTTGCTCACTGAGCAGGTATCCCCATTTAGCATATTTTCTCTTTGGCTTTGTGGCTTGTTTAAATATAATTATTGTATTTCAAACCAGCTTAAAAAAATACTGGAATCAACTCTTTAAATTAGAACTTAACCCTTCTTTAAATTAGAACTTTTAACCCCTGTGCTGGACAGAAGGCACTAAAGCTCTGTGCAGCTGGGGAGGGATGAGCTGGCAAATGTTTGGACAGACACAGAATCTAAGACTCTAGCTGATTTTGTCTCTGGGTTAACATGTGCCATATCAATCACAAAAAGTTCATTATCACTGTTGAATTCCTGTCTGTGGATGCATCACTGCTTCAGCAGTGGCAACAGACTGCAAAAATGGCTCCAATTCCCACTGTTAGGAATTACTTGGGGGCTATTGCTGCAGTATTAACATCTTAACATCTGATCTGTAACATCTCTATCACAGATAAACTTATACCTAAAGATGGAGAAGAAGCCAAACAAGAAAGAACAGCTGTCTCTGGTAAACAACGTTTTGAAACTATCTACAAAGCTACTGAAGGTGAGCTGCTGCTCTCCCCAGAAATGTGGTTTTACAGACGCAATGACTAATGACACTGCCTGTTGTTCCTCTTCCTGTTTGTCTTATCCTTGCTAAGGCAAGTTCCTAGAATCCTAGAATAGTTTGGTTTGGAAGGGACCTTAAAGCTCATCCAGTTCCAAACCCCTGCCACGGGCAGGAACACCTTCCACTAGAGCAGGTTGCTCCAAGCCCCTGTGTCCAACCTGGCCTTGAACACTGCCAGGGATGGGGCAGCCACAGCTCCTCTGGGCACCCTGTGCCAGCGCCTCAGCACCCTCACAGGGAAGAACTTCTGCCTCAGAGCTCATCTCAGTCTCCCCTCTGGCAGGTTAAAGCCATTCCCCTTGTCCTGTCCCTACAGGCCCTTGTCCAAAGCCCCTCTCCAGGTTTCCTGTAGCCCCTTTAGGCACTGGAGCTGCTCCAAGGTCTCCCCTTAAGGAGCCTTCTCTTCTCTAGGCTGCCCCAGCCCAGCTCTCTCAGCCTGTCTTCTACAACAGAAGTTTGAGCAATACAGGACCAGTGTGGTTAATTGGTCCTGCAAACATTTGATTAAGTAGTGGCTTGCTGCAACTTAGATCAGTGAGAGGAGAGGCGCATGTGAACACAGCGTCTCCTTAGTGCTTGAGGTCATGTTCCTTCAGCAGCTTCAATATTGAAGCTTGTTGAGAGTAGCAGAGTAGGTATTTGGAAAAGAAAGAGAACAGTCTGAGTCACATAAATTAGCCCAGGCAAACTCTACAGCCTGTTGCATCAAGCTCTTATTACACAACCAGAGTGGCAAAGGAGCCTGCTCAGATTCAGCAGTTAGAAAATGCCTTTGAGCTGGGAGGCCTGAAATTTGTGTCCATACATTTAAGAAAGGATACGGAGGCAGTGCATGGTTGGCAGTTCTGCCTGACAGCTGGTATTATGCTAAAAGTCAGAGGATTAATTGCTTCTGATGTGGATAAATGCTAATGGACTTTTATTCTGGTCTCTACAGGAGCTGGATACTCCATTCAGGCTGTATGGGCTGACCATGAACCCATTAATCTACAACATAACACGTGTTGTAATACTCTCTGCTGTCTCAGGTGTCATAAGTGATCTTCTAGGATTCAATATCAGAGTAAGTATAACTCTGACCCAGACTAATGGGTCGCTTGTGCCACAGTCAAATTCCTCCTGCCCCCGCAGGAAGGCTGGGGTTTGAATTAGGATCCTGCTATGTAGTAGTTCAGAGAACAGACCATGTACCTCCATCTCCCTGAGCCAGATTTGGCAGGGAAGGACAAGGATGACTCAAATTTCAGCCTTGTTCAGGTCTGTGGTGCCCACTTAATGCCGTTAGTTGGACTCCTTTGTCCTTTCCCTTTGGAATGAAGACACAGTCCTCCTGTGGCTCACACTTAAATTGGAGTTCACTGCAGAGAGCATTCAGCACAGGCTGGGCAAAGGAGACCGGCTCTTACCTGCAGATGAAAACCCCTCAGGGCATCAGCTTTCAGACCCAGACTCACACTCAGAATCTCTTTTCAGTTATGGAAAATTAAACCATGAACTGACTGCACACGGGCACTTGGCCATCTCCACCTGAGAAGAGAACCAACAGCCTTGGGTGAACGCAGAGGTGTTCTCCAGCTGCAGAAAGCTGCAATGACCAGGTTTTAAACAGGTTCTCAGCGTACGTATCACAGGTTCTCCTCTGCTTTCATGTTCTGCAACAGACAGAATGAACTGGTCACCCCATGGCCATATGCACACAGCAGAACAGAGTTAATGGGGTCAAACAGGAGCAGCTGCACTGCAAAGAGCAGAACTGGGCATCAGCCACCAACAGCAATGTGAGTGCCCCAAGCTCTGGCTGGAGGGACAGTGATGGGGCCACGGGTGCCTTGTTCCTGCAAACCCAAGTCCTGTGCATGTGACAAGTGAAGAGCCAGCCCTCCTCTTGGTGAGCACCTTCCTGTTTGAGAGTTCTGGAGCTACACTGAGATTCATCTGTTTGAGCATCCTCCAGTGCTCTGCTCAGACTGATTATGCCCAGACGCATTTACCTGACTGTGCTGAAGAGCATTTCTTCCCTTTTGAGCTCAGTGTGCTTGAGGCTCTGCCTCTCTCCTGAACTACTGCAGCAGGCACTGAAATGGGGTCTGCACAAGATGAATTCTGCCTCCGTGCTGACAACCAAACAGTAACAGATTTCGTGCCCTTTGGCTGATGCTGGGTCTTCTGCAAATTAACAATGATCACTTTTTGCCAACCTTAGTTACAGGAGAACAAGGCTCCAGCACAAACAAGAGGAAAGCCTTTATCGATGCACAGTATTCTGCTGTGTTCATTCCCTGTCCCCAGGACATCCTGTCATGTCTTGTTCTGGTGGTGGTGGGAGAAGCTGCTGCAGGTCTGTGCTGGAACAGTGCTTCACACTGGAGCACCCAAGGGGAGAAAGCTGCAGGGAGAGACACAGCACAGGCTTCCTCCTCACGAGCAGGTTAATGCTTGGAAAGGGCACGGGGGGAAACAGAACGTTTTCTTGGCATCTGTTAAAGTTACATGTTCCTTAACTGGCTCTACCCCCTTCTATTTATTAATAATAAAAAAAGCAAAAAACTGAGGAACTTTTCATAGCTTCATTCTTTCACAGAAGGGGTGAGATGGCAGAAGAATTTTTGGTAGTAAGTTGTTTACAGCTATTTTCTGTACACGGAAAAGTTGTAAGATGTAAAAGGAGATGACAATTTTATATATCAAAATGTACAAATAAACCTACAGTACAAGTATTTCATCATTAACAACCGTTTCTACATGACTTGATCATTTTTATAATACCTTTGTTATTTGAACAGGGAGTCAAGGAAACTTCCAGGAATAAATTGCATTTGTTTTCTGGAAGAAAATGGTTGTAGGTAAGACCCGGGTCAGGGATTCAGCTGTTTTAAGGTATCACACCACTGAAAGTCAACAAAGAATCTATTTTTATACAGTGCAGATACAACAGGCCATGAACTGGAGTTTCTTTTTAATATCTATATAAAAAATAATGAGCGATTTACAGGTCTCTCTCTAGTCAGAACCTCAGAAGTATGTATAAAGGTGCTGTACAATATATAAACATTTACACCCAGTACATCCATATATTACTTAGCATTCCAAGGCCACGTCGCTAAGTCATCTGTTACAGTTGGAACGGATACAAGTTCTGTGGAAGGAGAAATCACAGACAGGGAAGACACTAAATCAGGTCACAGTAACAGAAAAAACAGGGGAGGTGGTTATGATGGGGGGAGGATTTTGGTGGTGGTAAGTCACCTTTGTGTTCAATGTCTGAATTTGTTACTGTACTCAGCGGGCAGGTATGCAGGTGCATACAACTCCACGTAGAACAGAATCTCTGGATAAGAATACATGGTTAATATCTACACAGGCTACTTCAAAGTATTAAATATTTTCACAGTCATACTCCCCAAAAGGGGGTATTTGCACATATTATGCTACACAGCAACTCTCAATGGATCACCTGAAGTCCAGCAGCAGAGCACAGTTCAGCTCGGCTTTAAAGCCGGTGTAATTTCCAAGGTCTGTGTTTGAGAAGCTGTTTGAGCAGCATCTGTACTGCTGAAGAATTCCACTCGGAACTGACACCCTGTGCCTTGTTACACTTTAGGAAACATTTCATGTTTCAAAGCCAAAATGAGATACTCATTCAAACAGCAAGTCGTATTAGTCTGAATTCTGACATGAGTACATAAAGCTTGGCCTTTGACACTTCCTTCTCCAAACTGCCCCAACGGGCTCCTCTTAACACTTTTCACAGTCCCTAAAAATCGGTCAGGAAATCATCACTAAAATGATGACTAAAACAAACCTCTTCCATTTATGCAGCCTGCTGTTCTTCCAGCTGTAGGACTGATGCATCTGGTGGCATCACTCCTCTTTTTAAAGCAGGTATTCTAGCCCAAACAATAGATATTAAGCCTCATGTACCCTGTATATCACCTATTTAGTGCTCTTAGAACAGACCACGCATTCAAAGGAAAATATGGGAGATGTCCAGTCCACACAGGGAAGAGTGAGAAGCTGGTTCTGTCCTAAAGGTCACCCAGTTTCATACAGAAGGAAAAAAATGATTCCCAACTAGCATGACATGAAGTAATTGTGGGATTCAGTACATAGCAGCACAATGAGGCTGAAGATGTACACTCACTGCTCACACTGACCAAGAGCACTGCGGGTGCCGTGGTGCCATGAGTGAACCTGAAGGGATGATGTTACTTCACAAAAAGCAGGATTTTCAGATGTGTGCACACAGCTATTCTAAGCATCCTGATGAGTCAAGAAAATAAAGCCATTCTGGCATGGTCATAACAAGCAAAATTACAAAACAGTGATTATGTCAAATACAGTTTTTACTTACAGGATTTTGTGGTTGGTATAAAAATTTAAGAAAACCCCTTAATTGAACAGCATCAGTGGCTCGTTGCTGCCCTGGAAATCGACAGAACCAACTCACCCATCATCTTACTGACCCAGTAAGAACACGGGTGCTTCCTTGTGTAAACATGCAGCATGCTCTGGAGCAAACACCCACTTCAGACACTTGCCTTTTCTGTGACTGAAGTACAGAGGAAAAGGATTAGATGGACTGGATACAACAGATAACTTGGCACAAGAACAAGGAGTGAGTGATGATCACATTTGCGATATAGGCATTAAATAATTTGTTCAGGAACTCACAATACTATCAGAGAAAGCCGTAGCAGTGCAATGATGAGCAGCAGAACACTGCCTTCAAAAGGGCAAGGGGACAGCAGCTTAGGAAGTTTCAGTTAAGCAATCCAAAAAGTCCTTCATGCAGCTTAGATAATTTAAGAACAAATCAAATGCTTTCCACCCTCTAACCAGTTTCTGGAAGAAAAATGACAACTCTGAAAAGAAACAATGCTTTTAAGTGACCCTTATTAGAAACTTGATTAAAACAGGTTCTAAAAAAGTGTCAGTCAGGCCCATTTTTCAGCCACACCTGCTGCTGGGGTGACTTTACAGGCGCTCGGTACCCTCCAAGGTCCAGGAGTTACTGGTGTTTTCTTGACTGGAGAACTACTCTCAGATTTGGAAATTCCATCATCTTTGGTTTCATCGGGCAGCTCCATGTGTCTCCCTCTGTGTTGTCTGGTCAGTGTAAAAGTCTCGTGTGTTTCCAGCCTTCTGTGTTTCTCCATGGAAAGCAGTGGAATGTTGGAAAGGCTGGAAGTCTTGAATCTGCTGGAACTTGGTCCTCCAGAGGTTGACTTCTTCATTGTTTCGTCTTCAGGTGTGTTTTGCCTAGAGTCACTGAATGGAAGATGATATTCGTCAAATGCTGTGTATTGTCTCTCTGGAGACCATCCTTCCCTCTTTCCAGAAGTTTTCTGCTTTGTGTCTTTCCAGGTGACTCCAATTTTACCACTTCCACCTTTCAAGTGCTCGGCAGTTGTTTTATCACCACCAATTGTTCTATCTTGATATTCCTGTAACCTGCTGAGCATTTCTACGCTTCCTTGCTTACCGAGATGCTTGTGGGGACTGGCAGCTCTTCCTGGATTTCCACTGGAATACTCTTTTCTGTTACTATTGTTCATCCCTATTTCTGTGGCTTTACTCTCACTCTTCCTGGAGCCCTCAGATCTGTGTGAGAGATTGCCATAGGATTTTTCAGGATCCCCTTTTCTGTGGAATCCTGCCTGAGGGTGGCTCTCAGCAGCCCCAAACTTTTCTGGACTTGCCGATCTGTCTCTTGTGGTCCTTACTTCCAAAGTACCTTTTGTGATCTCAAACCCAGGACTGGAGGGACATTCCCATCTGTTCTTTGTTCTCTGGGGAGAAGACTGAGGCTTCATCTCAAACTGGTTTTCAGTTAAAGTGCTTATCTTTTCAGGCACAGTGTTCTTTGCTTGTTCCAGTTTCTCAGACAGCTGAACTCTTGTTAAAGCTTCTCCTGGTACTGGTAAATAACACACTTCAGATGGGGAAGCAGAATGTGAAGATGAAGATAATGGTGACTGTTCTTCATATATTACATTTAACGAAGATGGATTAGAACTATCCCAATCACCTGGAAGTGAACAGGGAGAGATTTGACTAAATGACTGGAAAAAGCAAAGAAAAATATTCTAAATAGTTTAGAAACATGCACACTACTGAGGTTTCAGGAGGTCAGATGCAACCCTCCATTTAAAAAGGACTATGTAGTGGCATACTCTCAAGGTCTTATTTAGTCAGTTTTCTATATTACACTGTTCTACAACCTATAACAACCATAAGGATGTGATTTTGGAAGAAAACCCTTAGAATGCTGGTGTGATCTCTGCAGGACTGAGAGTCTTGTATCAGCACAGCTTTAGAGCCTACACAGCAAAATTGCAAGGCAAAGTCCCTGACCTACATTACTTAATGCAAGGAAACCAAATGAACTGAAATTGTTATTCTAAAAGAAAACTGAAACAGTGAAAAGTTGAGGTTATTCATAGCTTTGCATTTTACTAATAGGAAGAGATGAAACACGAGACATGCAGATTTACCAAGTCTTTAAGGAAAAACCAAGAAAAGCACTGAAAGCCCTTAATGTTGCTCAGGTTTCACGTAGGGACACAGACTGGAAGGAGCCAAACCTGAAGAAGGAAGAGAAAAAGCCCAGAACTATGTACCAAAATCACAGAGTATAGCAAGCAAGATTTCAATCAGAAATGTATAATTAACAGCGAGACAGGAGGCAACAAAACCCTTCCCCTTTCCACCTCTGCTGATCTAAGTTGATTATCCTAATCTCAGGCCCCACTTTGGACAGAGGGCTGGATCAGATGGTCTCCAGAGGTTCCTTCAAACTCTTATCATAGTATCAGAGACTGGTTTGTGTTGGAAGGGACCTTAAAGCTCATCCATTCCCACCCCCCTGCCACAGGCAGGGACACCTTCCACTAGAGCAGGTTGCTCCAAGCCCCTGTGTCCAACCTGGCCTTGAACACTGCCAGGGATGGGGCAGCCACAGCTTCTCTGGACACCCTGTGCCAGCACCTCAGCACCCTCACAGGGAAGAACTTCTGCCTCAGAGCTCATCTCAATCTCCCCTCTGGCAGGTTCAAGCCATTCCCCTTGTCCTGTCCCTACAGGCCCTTGTCCAAAGTCCCTCTCCAGGTATCTTGTAGCTCCTTTAAGCACTGGAGCTGCTCTAAGGTCTCCCCTTAAGGAGCCTTCTCTTCTCTGGGCGAAGAAGGAATGAAAGCTCTTCTATCATTCTGTGTTTCTACCTCTGACTCAGGAGATTTCTGTGAGCAAGAGGGCCAGGAGTGATTCCAGATCACTGCTGTGCATCCCTCATGCTGCAGGATAAACACCATTTGTCAATGCTGAAATTATACTATGCTTACACACAGCTGTAAGCAGAGCACTGGAGGTGCCCACACATGCTGTCTCCTTCTCTGCTAGCTTGTAAATGCTGCTTTTCAAGAGGACCTCAGCAGAAGCTCATCAGAGCACAAGGAAGGCTATATTTAACTTTCACCCTTAAGACAAGGTAATTCAGGGAGAGACAACCCAGCCAGGAGTTGAGCAGGATGGCACAGAACAGCCCTCGTGGTTTACAGATAGGCTGTTTCCATGCCATGAGCTAATTCACTGACTTGTCTGGGCTGTGTGGGTTGGAACAACAGGATGTTAAGGGGCCACCTTCCAATTCTCTGGAGGAAAGAAATGCAGGAAGTTCCAAGCAGATTTTACCCCTTGTGTAGGTGCCAGTTGCAGCCTGTTAATGACTGAACACAACAATTTGGTAGTTCAATCCGAGTGTTTTAAAATTTTCCAAATATAAACTCACACTCAGTCACTATTATTGAAAAGCTGTTCATCTGAATTGACCTTGCAATGCTGAGTTTCCCACCAGAACCTTGGTGTCAGCATCAAGGTGGAAAGACTAAAAGGTGTCCTGCCAGAGAAAGCACTCTCTGCTTTGTAATACTGCCCCAAGTCTTTCTGATTTGTACCTTTGGAGCATTTCCTACATCACAGAATCATGGAATGGTTTGGGTTGGAAAGGACCCTAAGGTCATCCAGTTCCAACCCCCCTGCCATGAGCAGGGAT
>NW_009922356.1:35633-36369 GCF_000696875.1 Nestor notabilis | reverse complement strand
GGCAGCCCAGGATGCGGTTGGTTTCTGGCCTGCAAGCACACACTGAAGCCGGCTCATGTCAAGCTTCTCATCAACCACCACGCCCAAGTCCTTCTCCACAAGGCTGCTCTGAATCTCTTCTCTGCCCAACCTGTAACTGTGCCTGGGATTGCCCCAGCCCAGGTGTAGGACCTTACACTTGGGTTGGTTAAACTTCATGAGGTTGGTATTGGCCACCTCACAAGCGTGTCCAGCTCCCTCTGGATCCCATCCCTTCCCTCCAGCGTATCAACCGAGCCACACAGCTTGGTGTCATCACAAACTTGCTGAGGGTGCATCAATCCCACTGCCCATGTCGCTTACAAAGATGCTGAACAAGACAGGTCCCAACACCGATCCCTGAGGGACACCACTCGTTACTGGTCTCTAACTGGACATTGAGCCGTTTACCACAGCTCTCTGCATGCAGCCATCCAGCCAGTTCTTTATCCACTGAGTGGTCCATCCATCAAATTGGTGTCTCTCCAATTTAGAGACAAGGATGTTGTGTGGGACAGCGTCGAGCACTTTGCACAAGTCCAGGTAGATGACATCAACTGCTCTGCCCCTGTCCATCAGTTCTGCTGATGGATATTCGGCTGATACTTGAGTTAAGCTCAAGTTGTCACATTCAAATCCTCAGTTCTGAACTGAGATCTCCTACAAGCATTTGATTTTCTGTCCTGCCCTTTTCTTTGCCTACAAAGTTGTGCTTTCC
>NW_009922356.1:31791-35620 GCF_000696875.1 Nestor notabilis | reverse complement strand
CCGCTTTAAACAAGCAGAACCCACTTTGAGAGCAAAGCTGCCTCTATCCCTGCTGTCTGAAGTTCTGGCTTTGAAAAACAAAGCAGTCCATAATCTAGAAGGGTAAAAGCAGGGATCTAAACCTGTACAGAAATAACATTCTTAACAATACAGGCATTTTGAACTGAGTACTGTATCATAGCAGAGTTTAATTTAAAAGTCTATCAGTGCTAATTATCACATTTGTATAGGAAAACCTGATTAGATTAGACAGAGCTGAGAAACTTATTACAGTTACAAATACGCAGTAATTTCACACTGTGTGATATTCCCAGGTACTTGTGTTAATTTTACAAAATATTCCTTCTATTTTAAAATTAATCTGAAGAGCTGCACAGCTGTCAAAAAGGGAACTGCTCCCTATTCCTGTGACCAAGCACCAAAGTCTCCTTCTCAAGACTGACTCTACGGCCTTTGCCCCTTAAAACACAGTGGTCCCTGAGGTGACATACCGTGATCTGGGATCAAGCCAGTCCCCGGTCTCAGCAGCAGCAAAACTTTATTCCCTCCAGCCTGAATCAGCTCAATGGCTCGTGTGTGAGTGATTCCTTGGGTGGGTTCTCCATTAATTTCAACGATTTGGTCACCAACCTGAGGAGAAAAGAGCAACGAGGTTAGTCCTTGTGACTCTCTGACACTAAGCTGATTTTTAATTTAGAAGTTAAGAAGTAAGAGGCAGAGACTTCTGTTATTCCTCTCATGCTAAAATTCACTCAGCAATAGCAACACCATTCCATGGCTGCTCATCAACATGACGTGACACAACACTCTGGTGGTTCAGAGATCTTCACACAGGTCTTTTGCTCAGCAGATCTCAGGTTACTTAAGCACATCTCCCATTCATTTACACATGATGAGATCAATATAGCCACCTGCCTGAAAGCATTTTCATTTATGGAAGTTCTTCCCTGTGAGGGTGCTGAGGCGCTGGCACAGGGTGCTCAGAGAAGCTGTGGCTGCCCCATCCCTGGCAGTGTTCAAGGCCAGGTTGGACACAGGGGCTTGGAGCAACCTGCTCTAGTGGAAGGTGTCCCTGCCCGTGGCAGGGGGTTGGAACTGAGCAGCTTTAAGGTCCCTTCCAACACAAACTGTTCCATAATTCTACGAATTAGCAACTTACAGAGGCATTGGGCAGGTAATGACTGTCCACATTAACTTCGCAGGCTGCTGGGAAGGGGTTGGAACAGCACCCCTACAAAAAGGGTCATGAAATCTATTTTACAGTACATGGGTTGGCCAATGGATGTCACTAGTGTATAAAATTAGCAGTTTAAAGGAAGTGACTGGGCTTTGTTAAATAAACTGTCTCTGCCAAAAGAGGTCACAGTCTGGTTACTCATTGGACAGGACAGGACACCCCGCTCCAGACAACGTGCCTCCCGTCATGCTCAGTTGCCATTAACTGGGTGAGAAATTCCTCTTCACAGTTTTAAAGTACAGCCAGAAAATGACACCATTTTCCTGCGGAGGGGGGAGAATCTGAATGATGTGAAACGTGTGAATAACCTCACACTGGAGTGAACACATCCCTGCACACACACATCCCCTGCACAGTGAGGTGCCAAACGGTGGAAGGGGGCTTCACGCTGGAATCTTGAGGAGTATCTTGCTATCACAGTCCCCCACCAACCGATGCCTTGGCACAGGTTGTCTACACGAAGCAGAGTGCACTCAGCTGGAAACCTTTTGGTTGTTCCTGCTGGAAAAACAAAGCCCTGGAGCTCAGTGTAACAGCACTTGGAGGAGGAACGCAAGAGAAAATACTACTGCTGAACACTACACTCATGTAGTCCCTCAAGCATAGGGGAAGAAGCAAATTATTGTAAAGAACTGGACAATAAGAGTTAACAATACGTAGAATGCCACATCCAATTAAGCCTCACAGTAGCTCCAGCAAGTATTTGTGTCAGCCCTGCTCTGCAAACTCCAGTACAAATGGAGGCAGAGCCTTGTGACAGTGGTTGTACGTGCAGTGAAGCACCAGGACTGCACATGGAACAGCATCATGCTCGAGTCTCTGAAAATTCAGCTCCGGGCAGTAGTCACAGATTGTCACCTACCATTGCTCTTCGGCATTGTACCCATATGCTTTGCTTTTACTATGACATCTGAAAGTGAATGCCTTGCACAAAGGTAAGAGTTTTGCCACTGTGGGTAAATTAACGTGTCAAAAAGCCAACTTGATCAACAAACTGATTAGAGAAGACAAACTCACATGTACTCTCCCATCTTTGACAGCTGGCCCATCTTCGGCAAGTCGAAGGATGAACAAACCCATGTTGTATTCCTTTCCTCCTCGAAGGCTGAAACCAAACCCTCGAGGGCCCCTTTCCAGCTCCACTGGGAAACAGCCAGGATTCTGTGCGGGAGTCAGAGAGAAAAAAGAGATGAGGACTCACAGGCACATTCAAACACTTGTTTTTCTGGAAAAATGCTTCACACAGTTTGAGAAACATGCAATCCACAGTTTACACTGAATTCATCACCACTCATGTATGACTGGGTGCAACGGTTTCATCCCAAGTCTAAGTATACAGAACATTTTCCTTTCTAAGTTTTAGATATGCATGAAATTTCTTTAAGAAACTGCCAAAGGGTCTGTAGTGGCCATATTGCAAGCATTTGCTGCTTTTTTTACCATTATAATATATACTCAACTATACTAAGGACATAATAACTTTTAAGGCCTTAGCAAAAACATTCTGTGCAACACTTCACTGCGTTTTTATACGCAACTTCCTCACCCAGGCCTGACAGGGGACTGTTTTATTGCTCTGATTTGAATACTCCATGGCAATGCCACTGGAGCATCTTGATGGACAAATAGTTTGCATGTCTCCGTACCCTCTGGAGGGTTACCTGTACCTGGGAATGACGGCTACCAACAACTGAAGCCACGCCAGCATCAGACTGTGTCAAGTGCTTATGCTCAGGCCAGGAAAGCCTGTAACTACTTGAAACTTCTTTTCCAGTTTCACTTTCCGTAGCTCCCCTACATAGAGGGAAAAGGATGCGGATGTTACCTTTGCATTAACAACCCCTCTGGTTAAGCTTTTTCAGCTGTTCTCAGTTACTGTTGCCAACCCCAAAAGCTCTGTACCTGTCTATGCTGGAAGTGCTGATCTGGGCTGATCCCAGTGGTCGGTGCTGCGGAGCTGGACTCTGCCTGGCGGAGTTTGTTCCCGAGGGAGGACCACGGTGTTCTAGTACATTAAAAAGAAATCAACAATCAGAACATCACAAATACAAAGGCAACACACTCATCATGAGAGCACAGTGGCCATCAGGGCAGTGTCTGCTGTTGCTACTGCCATGGCATCTCAGGCTGAGCTGAGCTCGCTGTGGTTGCAGGGCAAAGAGGATCTTCCAAGGTCTAATGGCATAAGCCAGGAACCCAAGTGGTTCCATGGAATAAAGTCCTGGGAATTTTATTCTTACCTATGCTGCTTTTCTTCAGAAAAACATCATTTTAACTGAACCTGACATGAACAGAAGGGTTTTAGACCGACTGCAGGTTGATAAAATACAGTGAATAAGCCCATGTTGTATTCAAATACAGACAAAAGGGACTAGTCAGAGCCATCTCAGTTAAGAACAAACCAACCTCAGTAAAATACACAAAGTGCTCAAGCTTTAAGTCCCCCGTGACCCATAAGTATGTGCTTGAGCCCAGAACTCCCTGTGTGCTGGGCTGTACCTCCAGAGCATGAGCAGCAGGTCAGGGAGGGGATTCTCTCCCCGTGCTGTGCTCTGGGGAGACCCTCCCTGCAGCCCTGACCCAGCTCTCGGG
>NW_009922356.1:7092-31406 GCF_000696875.1 Nestor notabilis | reverse complement strand
GGGAAAGTTGCCCCTGCCTGTGGCAGGGGGTTGGAATTGAATGATCTTTGAGGTTCCTTCCAACCCAAACCACTCTGTGACTCTATGATCTTAACGGAAGGAGAACATAATGCTTATTATTAGACTGAATTTCTCGGGTATGTGAAACCTCCCAAGTCCTTCACAGGCTGCTTGGTGCTGTTACTATGATATGCCTTAAGGAGTTTTTTCTCTAGAGACAAAATGTCAACTTTTACTCCTGGTTTATACTCAGAGTTTTAATTTAGAAGCACAAGCAAGAAATATGCCATCTGTTTGTACAAATCCTCCAGTCCTCTCTTCAGCCTCTCCCTCGTGTTTCCAGCTAATGCACGACCAAAAGCTGACAGGCTCCTGCTTTTGTGAAAAATGCTAAAGAATGTCTTCTGGCACATGAAGTGCAATTCATTTATTTGTATGAAAAGGAAACATCACGCATCTGTGAAAGCTGGGAGGTAGAGGGAAGGGGGACAAGGTAGTATTGTTCTTGCCAGTCCTAGAGGACAGCACTGAAAATGATGAGGAACAGCAAACTCCATCAGAGTTTATACTTTGTGATGCTGAACAGCTTCTGGCAAAAGGGCATTTTTTATTCTGGAGCTGCATCCTGCACCCTCCTCAGCATTCACTGTTGTCTTGTGAATCATCTCTGAAGCTCAGCTCTCCCCCTGCAACCCAGTGGGGAAAACACCTGGACTCCTGACTAATTCACATCCCCCCTGGCTTTCTACAGGATCTGCTGTATACAGGGTTGTGCTGTGAGGTAAACTATTTCTCCAGCTAAATCAAGGAGAATTTTCAAGTGGTGATATATCCCCATTTGGGTGGAACAGGTTCTACTTCTCTCTCTTTCACTGTCTTTACATCTGATACACGCCAACTCCACCTCCTCTGTGCCACACATTTTTTTCTGTCTGGTCTTTTCAGTCTGGTTTTATCACCTGCTACTGAGAGTTTTTCCCCCCCACCTCTATTAATTCTCCTCAGGTTCTTGTTATGTATCTACTTTTTGGCTCCATATCTGTAATTGAGGAAGTGGGACAAGCTCTTACACAGCACCCAGATAAGGTCATGCATTAATAAGGGACAAAAATGTTACCTTCAGAAACCTTATTCTCAAAAAATAAAAGCTGATTAAGAGCACCAGAGAAACTGATCTAATGCAACCAACACAACTTCAGTTGCACTATAAACATTGCCCTGGGCAACTGCTTTGAAGTGTGTCCCTTCAAAATGGAATGAATCAGATTTGATAAAATGAAAATCTTAATAGAAAAGTAACAATTTATTGAAGTCTCTCTGCTTCAGCATTAACAAAACAGAAAATTAAGTCTTTGAAATTCTTTATTACAGGCTGAGAGAGCATGTTAAATATTTGCCATGAATGTGAAATTAGAGAATCATCTATTGGATTTATTCACATTCTGGCTTTAGGTATTTATTATTTAAAATGTGAAGAAAGCCAACTTTCTGGTAAAATAATGATAGCAAGTTTAATTAAACCCACGAGCAGTGATCCAGAAAAACACAGTGGCAAGCAGGGTTAGAAAACAGCTTTTCCTCTTCAAATGATGGGATTTTACATATTTATAGTGAACTGTTTGTGTAGAAACAATGCCATATTGAATGCAGTGTTGCATGGGAGCTTCCATCAAAAATACAGGCCAGGTTGGACGGGGCTTGGAGCAACCTGCTCTAGTGGAAGGTGTCCCTGACTGTGGCAGGGGGTTGGAGCTGGAGGAGCTTTAAGCTCCCTTCAAACCCAAACCACTCTGTGACTCTGTGATGACTTTGCAGTCACAAATACTCACTTTGATGCTCAGATGGACACAGCATTTGCATGTGAAGAATCCACTAGCAACCCCGGAGGCTCTGCAGGAAAACCCCAAGGCAAGGTTTTCATGGTGGGATGTGACCATTTTTCAAAGGGTGGTTTTGGCACTATTGGATGCTGCTGTTGTATCCCAGAGATACAGATTAGGCAATCTGTGTATTTTAACATGGCAGGATGGAAAGCCTCAGAGTGCCTAAATAGAGAGGATCTGAAAGCAGGTGTCCCTGTGGCCTTAGAGCACCGCAACTCTGCTCAGCAGAGCTGCTCCAGAGCATCCTGGGAGCACTTGCTTCATCTGGAACACAGCTCCTGGCAGCAGCAAGAGATGGGCACTGTCTGGGGACAAGATTCTCTCTCTGGGCACCATCCTGTGCCTGCTGCAGCCCCCGCAAGGAAAGGTCATTTCTCTTTGGTTGCAGAAGACAAGGTTTGACTAAGACATGTTTCCGTGTGAGCAGCAGTTTGTCTCTCTCATGTGAAAAATCATGATTATTCCCCTTACCCTGCATCGTGTTGTTCATACCTGTATCTTATTTTTCAGTATAACCAACTTGGCAGCTGTCTCTCTGCCCCACTTGCCTTCAGCTCTTCCAAAGCAACTGGATGAGCTTCACTCACTTTAATTTCCAACCATCTTAAAATACTCCACTTTAAGCAAATTAACTTCAGAAGTTACAAACATCAGACCCTGACAGCGTAGCAGGACCCATCAACCTGTTGGGATCATGCACCCTCCTTACCTTCCTCAGCCACAACAGTCAGAGTCACCACGTTGCCTGCATCCTTGATGAGCTGCACTATGCTGTCATGTGAGAGCTCAACGATGGATTGACCGTTCACTGCCGAGATACGGTCTCCCACTTTCAGCTTCCCACACTGGTCAGCTGGGCTCCCGTCTATAACTCGCCCAATCTTGTGAGGAATCACTAGGAAAGCAAGAACAGGCACAGCAAGATATTCATTTGATATTCATAAGTAATATTCATACAATCATATGAATGATAGAATCACAGAGTGGTTTAGGTTGGAAGGGAGCTTAAAGCTCATTCAGCTCCAACTTCCTGCCACAGGCAGGGACACCTTCCACTAGAGCAGGTTGCTCCAAGCCCCTGTGTCCAACCTGGCCTTGAACACTGCCAGGGATGGGGCAGCCACAGCTTCTCTGGGCACCCTGTGCCAGCACCTCAGCACCCTCACAGACCTAGATTGTGACAGTCATCCCAGAGACTGCTCCTGCTCTAAAGGGTGGCACTGCTTGTGCAAGAAAAACCTGCAAATAATGAAGAAAGTAGAGTGAATGGAAACAGCAACCCCTGACAGCATGGCCTTGTCACATCCAAGGTGTTATGCCTAAAGGAAAACACAGGAAGGAAACAGGTCACATCTGTGAAGGGATGAGTAAGACCATGTGTCCCAGGAGCACTCTGAAGCAGTTTCTTTGCCTCTTGTATTGTTTTCTGTTTCACAGAGAGACCCTGGATCACCGTGCAGATTCAGAGACAGTTGTGGATGTCTACTTTAACACAGTCATTAGAAATCCAGATGTACAGGTTAAGTCTTCCTCCTAAGAAACCAAAAATTAAGCCTTAAATACACTTCAAAAGGAAATCCAACTTCTCCTGCCAGAGACTGACCTAGTAACCTGGTGAGCACCAGCAGTGACCCTCAGCACACCCAGGTCTGCACAGACCTATTCCTGCTCTCCAAGATGAACTTGAACCTGTAATAATCATCTTGAATTTAACTAGTTCTCCTGGCTTGGTTTCCTCAGTCCATCCCATGGTGACTCTCTTCTCCATACAGAGACTCCTCTAAAGGCCAAAGTGATACGGCCAGAAAAGACAAAACAGGAAAAAGAGCGAATTTTATCAGAAGTAGAAGGGAAAAAGGCTGCTTGTAGTTACTTTCCCAGAGACGAACACAGACGTGGGAAGGAGCAGAACTAAAAAGGCACAAGGAGGGAGGGATGCTCCACTTCAGCATGGTTCTTCCCTCTGGAGGGAGAGCCCTGCCATGGCTCCTGTGTCTCCCTGCCAAGAGCTGTGCTGGTGCTCAAGGAGAGATCTTGTTTTACAGCTTGCTGACCCGAACATCAGTGCTGCAGATGGCACTGGGCAGCCAGTGAGATGCCACTGTGAGGAGAAAAGCCTACCAAAACCTGGGGCAAATGAGCAGCTTTGTTGAGCTGCCTGGGTGCTGACGTGGACCCATTCACATTACAGTAAACCACATCAGTCAGCGTGCTTCCCCATGCATCTAGAGCAGTCTTTCCTTCATCTGTATGCCTGAAAACACAGCAAAATCAGCTCCTGTCCTTCCCAAATCCTTCATCAGGGCATTTCTGCACAGGAACTGCTGCACTGCTTTTTTGTAACTCATTTCCAAACACCTCTCCAGACTGACCTCCACATGTGGCATAAATACTCTTACCCTTACTGGTACTTCATGAAAAAGCCTGTTTGCATCTCCAAAGCCTGAAGCAGGTTTGATGGATACCTATTGTCTGTAGCTGCTGCTCTCCCAAATATGCTTTTCTCTGCAGGATTGGAGAGGTGAGGAGCATTATGACCTGCCAGAATTATCAGCTGGCTTTTCAAAACCATGGCAGCAAATCTGAAACACTTTCACAGCATCATCAGGCACCCAAGATTAAAAAGCCATCAAGGATTCTTTTAATGAGCTAGCACATGCAGAAGTTGCTGTGAAAGAACAGACATTGATGCCTTCTAGCATTTACCATGAGTTCAAATGTTATTTAATCTTCCCTTAATAGACTGGGTTCTTAACTATTATATAAAGCTAAGAGCCAACTATGAAGAGTAAAGCACTGTAGGGCTGCAGACTCAATTGCTGATTACTTGTTTTAAAATAATCCTGGCTTTAGAGGAACACAATACCTTCATATTAAACTGTGCCACAGGAAAGTTCTGCACAGCACAGCCTGTGGCTGCACCAGCATCTCTTTTTTTCCCCCCCTGTGTGTTAGAAACAGCCTGGACCACAGGGCTTATGTTTCCAGCACTGGAATTGGTTTTAGTTGTCTCCTACTTTCAGTTCTAATAACAAATAAACAGGAATTTGCAGCAGATTCTCAGACAGAGGATGCACTGTGCCTGGACCACTGCTGCTGCACCATCCCACCACGCTGGGTGCTTCCAGAGTGGCTGGTTTTAACATTCTTGAAAAGGTATTGTCTGAGCCAAGACTGCATCACACTTTAAATATACATCACATGAATTCAGCACAGTGTTATTTATTCTGTGCTCCTGCTGGTTTTTTATTGTGCAGTAAAATGAAGTGGAAAACCAGAAGTGTCTGAGGCACGCTGTCAAGCTGTCATTATGTCTGTCTGGAACCAGTTGAGTTCAGAAGGGTGATTTACACTACAGAACTAAAGGAACTGAGTAAGGATTTCAGGAGTTATCTGTACTTTAATGTCAGTGAATTGAGTTCATTTGTGGGTGAACACAGAGCTGGCTTCTATTTTGAGGGCTCCCACAGGTAACCAAACCTTGGACTAGATGACCTTTGAAGGTCCCTTCCAACCCAATGTGTTCTATGAACTATTTTGTGACAGCCAACAGGAATGAATCTCAGAAAGATGATCCTACTCACCACCTCTTGCAAAAAATATTCAACAGCCTCCCCCTGGCACTGGAAGGTAAGCAGCAGCCATCAGCACGAGTACTTGATTACACTGAGCAGACCGGTCATGGATCTTTCCACTCATTGAGTTGGTCTCCAGGGCTTCCTTCAAGCAGTTTCTCTCATTCACTTCTGCTCACAGCATTTCTTTTTATTTCTACTTTTAACCTTGGTTATTTTGTTGTTTATCTTTACAGCTATGCCTGAAGCCATGTCCATATGTCAGAACTGAAATACCACCACGCTCCTTTTTCATTTTGATTATCTTTCTAGACAAGCACCCTACCTGCCTGACAATAACAACTTCATTGCTTTCTTCCAAGTACTGCAAGTCTCTACTTTCTCAGATCCCCCAAAATGAGAAATTCTACCTGATTAGGTAATATAAAAGCAAGGTTGAAACTATACTTCCATTAAAACACCTATGAATTAATGCAGTGTGGGAATCATCACCACCATGTCCTGAGGACTGCCCTGTGACAGGTTCACACTCCTGTGTATGGGCCAGTTGCATGTGACAGACTTTTCCCCTGCTCCCCACTTATGTCACTGTTGGGTGAAGAAGAGCATGAACACAAAGCAAGACAGACCAAGCCTCAGCTATTTGGGCTGTGAAGCAGTGTGAGTGGAAAGTGACTATATCTTTGCAGACTGCTGGGTAGGTAACACTAGCACATCTTTGCTGCTGCTGCCAGCAGCAGCTTTAGTACAAGCATCAGGCAGTGACACCACCACCAGAACACGGCACTTACCACCAGGAGGAGGTTTGTTCTTTGAGGTGAGGATGACAAAGCCAAATCCTTCATTCTCCTTCCGCTGCAGACGGACATCGTAGACCTCTGGGGACTGCAAGTTTGCAAACTCCACCCGATTCAGCCGGGGAGAGCCGTTCTGTGTGAAGACAGGCTGTGACTCCTCCTCCTCTGCTTGCTTTTCCCCTTTCAGGTAACAGACAAACAACAAATAAGGAAGAAACAATACTGCTGTTTTACAAAGCAGCTACAGCAAAACTGTACGACTCAGTATCAGTGCCAGCATGAGGAAACACTGTCTGCCTGGGAAAGTAAGGGGTGAGTTTATGAACAATGCAATTTGGATCAGACAGAAATCAGATGCAGGATAAAGCATTCAACTGCCCAGTTACGTAAGGGAAGCCTGCTGCACACTGCTTGCACACAGGTGAACAGACCTGACTCTGTGTACACAGACTTTGTCAGAGTGACCTGATGCCTTTTTATAGTAAAAAAATCTCACTGTGGCTTTTGTGCATGCTACAAGGTCTATGGCAGAGATTCAGCTACAAACTACAACTACTGCTATCTTAAGTGAGGAACAACTGCTTACTTGGAACAATGGAAATGGTTTTTAAAAGGCAGCCTGAAGACAGGCTTTCTTTTAGGAAACCTACAAACTTTAGGTCATGAAGTATTCATCTACCAGAAGGTATCTTAAAAGACATTGAGAATGAATCTTAAAAATACTTTATCCTTTTACTTGTATATACTCAGAATGAATGATTGAGTAATGCGATGGAAAAGCAATAATGGTTGGTAATCAGAACACGGGACGGCTATCAGTTCTCCTAAAGCCCATCCCAGCTCTGTCATTCACTTGATCAGCATCATCAAATCACAGACAATGCTCCTCTGTGCACTGCTGACCTGGACACTGATCTAAAACTACAGAATCACAAGATGCTGCCCTGAGTCATCTCTGGTTTGAATGCACTTACTTTTGCTACACACAGGTGCCAAGAGACTTGAGAATACAGCTGCTGTATAGAAAAGAGATTGTGTCATTATCCAATTTGCACAGGATTAGTGGCTGTTCTAATTAACACCTGCAAAAAGGTTTGAAGCCATCATAATTTTCATTGCCCTACCTGTGTGAGCAGAGCAAACCCGCAAGCATCAAAGCATCAGCTTATTGAATTCTGCTTTTCTCCACTTAATAAGAATTATAGCTGACCCTCCTGAATCTCAGGCTGCTCAGCTCTAGTGCAATAAGTGACAAGTTTCAGAGCAGCTTTAGATGATTTGATTACAAAAAGGGTTCCTTTAGCCAGATATGTGTCCTGCAGTACCCTCTCTGGACAGACAGACACATACCACCAAAGAAGATCTTCCTCCGGACTGTGAGCAGCACCTGACCATTCCGTGCAGCACTGGTCATTAAGTCCAAAACTTGTTTGTGTGACTTCCCTTTCACAGGGATTCCATCGATGCACATCAGCTCATCCGCAGCTCGCAGCCTGCCGTCTTTCTCTGCTGCTCCCAACGGGATTATGGCTCCAATATAAATCTGTCAGCAAAGCAGAGTCAGGAGGTTTGAACAGCAAAACATGAACTCATCAGAACATATAATGGAATCCAGGTGAATCCTGAGAGATGAGGGCTTTTGGGAAGGTAATTTTAAAGATTATTTAACTGTCCAATTGTAGCAGAAACACAGCCAGCGAGTGTACTTTGCAGAAACTGACTTTGGATACAATTTGGGGGCTCAAAGCATTCAGTAAATACTTAGTTTTGAGGGATTTTTCATCCTTATTTCCATGAATTCTGGAAATGTCACTGTCTCTTGAGCATAACGGTGAACTTTTGACTTAAGCATAGCCTGTACTTTTAACATCTATATGATTTCCCAGACATTAATGAACAAAAGCCTCTGTCATTCACTCTACTTATTCAAGTATTTTTCTAACCAAGACTAGGTCAGAGTGACCGGGACAGTAAAAGCTTTTGAAAGAATTCAGATTTATTTCTGAAAAGCTGCTCAGACAGTTCCATGCTTGGAGCTTTTTCAGCACACAGCTTTTGGTGATTAGATAATGGGATTCAAACAGCTGCACTCCCCTTATCAACTTTGTTTACTCCCACCTCATAAAGTGCTACTAAATATAACAGAGATAAGTTGAGCACACACTATTCATATTCAGGTTAAATGAAAGATTAATTATGGCCAGTACTTGTTGGAGGTTAAGCAATGGTGGGCAGACCATCTGCAGAGTGTTCATGACACAGCTTTACACTTACCAACAGTTATGGCTGTCATGGAAACAAAACACCACAAATGCTATAAAGTGCAACTGAAGGAAAATTCTTTGGTTTTGCTCTTCCTTTTCTTTAAATGCATGTTAGGAAAAAAAAAAAAGGCCAGTACTGGATCACAGCTCTGAATGGAAAAAACCATACTGCTTAACTGTAATCAGAAAACAATCTATGAGTGTCTGTTCCAAAAGCTTTTCCTCTTCAGTTGACAGCTGAAGGAATAGCTCCCAATATATGGTACAAGTCTCAGCACCTCTTCCCAGCAAAAAATTGTTGCCTTTTTGGAAACAAAGGGGAGTCTCTTAAAGGAGAACAGACTACCCAGGGGTTTCCACACTGGCATTTGCCCATCTGCCTCCAACTCCACCATTCCTTGGCAATTACCTCTGAAGCAGAGAGTCACGTAAGCCCAACTCTGCAGGCTGAGGCCTGGAAAAATGACTACATCGACTATTTAGAAACATACCTGAACTCTAGTCACTGACCAGGTTTCAGCAAACTAGGCTCTAGCCAGTATTCCTCCTCCTGTGCAAACATCAGAGCTATGTTTTGATGCCAGTGACAATGCAAAACAATGCCCACATCCATTTGCAGAAGGAAGCCAGTCTTAACAGGTTCTTCTTCAAGGCTTTCATGAAAATCCTAAGTACCACATTTTGCATTTTCTGAGATGAGAGGGAAAAATACAAGGCAAATAAAAGCCTGAGAGAGTGCACTGGAAAGGCTGTGCTTGTTTCCTTGAGGTGAATCCACCAGAAACCCAATGCTGACAGAACAAAATGCAATTATAAAAATTTGGCAGGAGAGGTGGGGGAAAAGCACTGCAACATAACCCCAAATCTTGCCTTGTTTCACTGGGCTGCATTCAAAAGAATGGCCTGATGGAGTTTTGCAGGGTAAGCAGCTGCTTCCTTCCACTCATCTGCTCCCTGGGATGTGCTGACGTGCACAGCGCACACATTTCCAGGGCATGTTTTGTGCCAAGACCACTGCTGGGATCAGGTGGAAAGGGGCAAAGGCTGGGTGTCAGCACTGCCCTTTTGAGGGCTCCTGAGACACAGCAACAACTGCAGAAACACCATCAGTATTATCAACTTGACAGAGAAAACTGCTACCAAAACCAGACTCAGATAGTGAAAGGGCATGGAAGCCTTGCAGATTAAAGTCAGCCATGAAGAGGGGGGGAAAAGAAAAGTAATCTGAATCTATTCTTGCTCTTTAAAAGGCAGTCACTGAATTGATCAATTTTGCCATCACTGAACTATTTAGAATAGAATAGAGAGGGAAATGAGGATGACAGAGTAGGAGTCATTCTAACAGTAATATTGTCAGACAACATGTAGGTAACTGCAAACAGTTTCACTCACGGGCTGATCTGGTCCATCCCCTCCAAGCACTCGGAAACCAAAGCCTGACTCTTGTTTTCGTAGGAAAACATCCAAATCTCTTGTGTTTGGAGCTAAGAAAAAAAAAACACATTTCAAAACATGTAAGGAGCTATCTTTGGTTAGTGAAAGGTAACGCTTTGGTGCTGCATTCTGACTCTCCTTATCGACAGAACATAGTAATCAGAAACACAGCAAATACTTTGTACAGCCTAATCTGATGTTCTCTTTCCACAATGGAAAAATGTATTTTTAAGGAAAGGCTGAAAAGGGAAAGAATAGATTGACAAATGCCAAAGGAGAAATCACAGCTGCATTCGGACAGTGGGCCAGGAGAAAAGCAGGCCTATAGTACAACTCCAAGTTACCTTCTGTAAACTCTGAAATGGCCATGTCTGCTTCAGTTTACTTCAGATCTAGATCATCCTTGAGACCATTTCTAGGATTAACTGTTTTATTGTAAATATGGTGGAAACACATTGTATCTTTTCTTTAAAAAGTGCTCCACAGTTTTCTGATTTCTGTATGAATGATGCACTTATTGAAATGTTTTATCTACAGGACATTATCAAACTCGGTAAGAAAGTCACAGTAGTTTTACCACACAGATAACAAAGAAAAAAATCCTTTAAAATTGAGCATTTCCAAGTTGAAGTTGATATACTCACGTTTGTCCTCATATATAGTCTTAGACTTCAGGTAGACTTCTGAAGGGTCCAGTTTAGGAGAGCCTGGTCGTATAGCAGTGGGTGGAAATGGCATTGGCTGTGGGATGGGGTCGCTGACAGCTTCCAAGCTCCCTGAACTGTCCTGCTTGTCCTTCTGAAACAAACCCCATCAATATGTATTACATCAAAAGCATAACAGTGTACTTGTGCACAAAGACAATAAACATCATACAAGTGAAGAACAGAGCAAAACAAGGGAATAATATTATAACTCAATGTAGCTTTTCCAAGGTATGTGTCTGAGCAGACTACTGAGGTCTTCCTCATCAGACCACAGATTTCTACTGAGGATTGGGCTTACAAAGGGGGTTTTGAAGTGACTGCTGCTCAGAGATGAGTAAAGCTCCTGGCAGTTATTAACTGGCAGGGTGAAGCAGACATATAGGACCAGTCACATGTGGAGAAGAGAAGATTCCCTGGCAGGCACCTGCTGGGCTCTGAAGCACAAACCACCACCACGGGCATGAGCTGCTCCATGGGCACTGCCTTCTGCCTGCTGTCAAACCACCTTCAAACAAGAGCACCTGAGCTGGGCTCAATGTCAGACTGTTTGCTGCAGGTGTCCCCAACAGGGTTATAATGCTGAACAGGAAGAACACACTTGGTTCGTTCACACTTGGCATGAGGAATTGGTAATTCAGCAGTTCATAGCTGCAACACTCCTATTAGTATTTCACAAAGAAAGGACACCAAGGATCCTTGTAGTCTCTCACCTTAATTTCCAATCAATTATACACTAAAGTAACTCTAAACACTTATTCTGGGCTGAAACCCAACCTGGAAAACTGGAACATGGCAGTCTGCATGTGTCTGTGAACATTAAACAACAGCAAAAGCAGAACAGTCTTAGATATGCCCTTTTACAAGGAGTGGAAGAAAACTCCCCCACAAGCCATTTAGCAGTTTGACACTTCTTGTAGGTTTATAAGCACAAGAACTTGCCCTTTTTAACTGAATTATTTTGCCATGCTGCTTAATGCCACTGAACATCGAGTGCTCCATGGGAAGCTGCTACTGCATGTGTGCTAGAACACCAGTCCCCAAATCCAAGGTATTTTTAGCTTGCCTGCACAGAGTGCAGTGGCACAGAAGCCACACTGACAGACCTGCATCCTCAAACTGCAGAGATTTATGCACTGATTTATTCAGTGCAGGCAGCTGTGTGCTTGCAAGGAACAGAAACTGAAGCTATTCTTGAGTGCAGTCCATTTCAAGCACACTGAACTTGTGTGCTCACTTTATCCCACTGCTGGGATATGACTTCAATATTCAACCAGTATGACAAAGACAGAAAGAGAAGCTGCATCTACATTCTGGTAGTGGGGTTTTCCCAAAATGCAATACTTTGTTCTGTACAAGAAACATTTTTAAAGAAACATCTCTGTTCACCAAGTAGCCCAACTTGTAAAAGAAGCACTCATGATAAAAATATCCATTACTATCAGCATTATCGAATCAGAGGGTATTTTATTACAGCCAAGGATTCTTTACTGAGCTAATATATATCACAGATACCCCAACAGACTGAACTTCAAAGAACAGGGAGCACCAAACCAGAAATGATCAGCAACAGAGAGACTTCCTGAAAATATGGATTCAAAGATAAGCAAGCATTTTAAGAAGCGTGCACTAACTAGTCCATTACATCTATGTGAGGATTGAGAAGTCTTGAAGTATCATAAGCTTCCTTTAGAAATCCCATTTCACTTTAATACAGGTAATTAGCAATGAAAAAAAAATAGATACTGTATTTTGTTCCCCTTTTAATGGGTACTCTGACAGCAGTTACTTAAGCTGACACAAGTTCTTTGTCTAAGCAGATGTGGTTTTGCTAAATCATCTCGTAGATTACCACAGGGACCACGATCCAGAGGAGACAAGATCAGAAAAGCAGGTCAAAGCATGCACACAGACAGCAACTTCAATATAGTGAAAGAAAAAAAAAAAAGGAAAAAAGGAAGTAATGATAAAACTTAAGTCATAATGTCATACTTAAAACCTTGACAACTCAACAATACTACACCTACTCTGGTTCCGGTGTCCTGAACATAAGAAGGGCATGGAGCTGTTAGAACAAGTCCAGAGGAGGCCATGAGGATGATCAGGGGCTGGAACACCTCCCAAATGGAAACAGGCTGAGAACATTGGGGCTGTTCAGCCTGGAGAAGACAAGCTGCGTGGAGAGCTCAGAGCAGCTTCCAGTGTCTGAAGGGGGCTGCAAGGATGCTGGAGAGAGACTCTTGATAAGGGATTATAGCGACAGGACAAGGGGTGATGGGTTTATACTGAAACAGGGGAAGTTCAGGTGAGATCTAAGGAAGAAGTTCTTCCCTGTGATAGTGTTGAGGTGCTGGCACAGGGTGCCCAGAGAAGTGGTGAATGCTTCATCCCTGGCAGCATTCAAGGCCAGGCTGGACAGTCTTGGGTGGCATGGTCTGGAGTGAGGGGTCTCTGCCCAGGGCAGGAGGGTTGGAAATACATGATCTTAAGGTCCTTTCCAAGCCTAACTATTCTGTGATGCTATCATAGAAGCTCTTTGCTGCATTGTTGATTCTTCAGTAGTAAGAGACACATCCATCATTTCCACTAAACAACTCAAAAACCAGAAGAATCTCTTGTGTTAAGTAGAACATATTTATGAGTCTGTTTTGCAGTCAAAACCCCCTGAATATTCTCCATCAGCAACCAATTTAAATACATCACTAATACTCACCCCTTTGGCAGTTTTAGTAGGTGAGGGTGGACCTGAAGAAAACACAATGTAGAAAGCAATTTCAATATTAGATCACTCAAAGTTTACACAGCAATAAAGCAATATAATCAGCTCCTCCTGGGTTGGAAATAGTAACTAATTCACTCTTCTTTGGGGGTTGGAACTAGATGATCTTAAGGTTCTTTCCAACCTTAACCATTCTATGATGTTATGATTCTAAATAGTGAAGTGAATGTTAGTCAACTGAAAGCATCACTTCAGAGAAGTCTCAAATTAGAATCTGTTGTACAGAAATTGCTGTACAACAATGAAAATACCTATTTCTCTTTTTGCTATACACTTGTCAACCAAATCATACACCATTTCATTGGGTATGGAGACTTTGTGAATTTGTCTGGAGAAATTTCACTTGCTACCAAAGAAACCTGATTATTTCCTTAGCAGATGCAGGAATAGTAGCATTCATACAGGAAAAAGACCTGGAGATCTTTGTAAAGTCTATGACTGCACTGATACTCTTAAGGCTACAATAAAAGCTTAAATGGACACTGAGCAGCCATAATTCATTCAGTTCCTCCTGGTAAACAGACGCTATCTACATTAGTTGACTTTTTTGGAGAAGACCCATTCTGGTCTGTGACTGACTGAATGAAGAGGTATAAATATATAAAAGCACAGATAAGTATTTTTTTGGCATTTCCAGTGATCAGCTCCACCACACTGCTGATGCTTCCTCCTGTCTCCTGTGATCACCTCTGTTACAGCTATTGGAATACATTTGGAGAACCTCAGAAAACTCTGTCCATCATCTGCTTTGTTTTATGCTGGAGTTTTGTTTTATGCTGATTAAATTTTTGCCTTAGCACTCTCCAGACTTGTGAGAGACAATGCATAAACATACCACAATAAAATTGCTGGGGAAAAAAAACCCCAACAACCAAAAAAACCTCCCCAAACAAACCCTAGCAACATGTTCTCACCCCAGATACTCAGAGGCATAAATTAAACTTAGAACACTGTGGCTCAGAGACATAATAAGCTGCTACTTGGCAGTTGATACTGGACTTAGGTATTGCACCGAAAAGGGGCTTAAAAAAGCATATAACCATATATGACGGCTGTAAAGACATGTATGTACCTCCTCTTAAGATAAGCAGTGGCACCTCTGCTCCTACTGGAAACTGCTTCAGTACCTCCACCACCTGCAGGTGTGTCAAGCTCTGTACATTCTGATGGCAAATCTCCTTGATTACGTCCCCTTTCTGAAGGCCTTGGCACCACTGGCTGTCTAAAATCATCTTCACCTTCTGTCCCGTAGGACTGTCAGCAATGGCAAACCCAAAGCCTTTAGGACCTTTGACTAGAGGAATGGTGACCAGCTCTGGCTGAGAGCCTCCTGAAGATGCAAGAGAGATCCTCTGCTCAGCTGTATCAATGGAAGGGCCATTCAGACGACCATTGACCAACATAGGGCCCAGTTTTCCATTCTGGTCCAACACAACTGTTCCTGCTATTAGATCTTGGCTGGTCAGAGAAACATCTCCTTTGGGCACAGGCGGTCCATTGATAATAGGCGTAGCTGTCACTATATCTACCACAGGGTCTTCATTGTCGTCAGGAAGAGGATAACCGCGACACAAAGTCATGTTCACATACTGATTGACAGGAACTAGCTGAAACATCTGGACAACATCTGCATGGGTATGGCCAAGGACACAACTTCCATTTATGTCTACAATGACATCACCTGTTACGAAAGAAAGTACAATGGTGTCAAAACCAGAAATGAGACCATCCACATCTGGGCTCAGAACCAAAGCCTCACTGGAGGAAATCACGGTGCAGTCTTCAAAACTAGAAACGAGTGGTGGCTGGGCTATTACCTCTTGCCTCTCTGTTGTGAAAAAGCATAAAGGATTTCCTCTTTGCACTTATTTTATTTCATCTCAGAACACAGCGTCCTAAATATATAGTTTAATCTGCAGCAGATTTAAAAAATGATACTGTCCAGCCACGGGAGATGAAGCAGTGCACGCACACTCCTGCAAGCAGATGTCTTCTACTTTAATTCTTATTGTACAGCATCCTAAACTCAACCCAGAATAAATCGGATTTTCTGGGGGAGGAGGGTCCTATGTTTATTTTAGGACGGGCTAAACTGAAGCTAGGATTGTGCCCACACACATTCTGTATTCTTACACTGCTGCCACACATGCCTAAGTATGTATTTTCAGAATGACATGGAAGTACCCTTCAGATTCCAAACCCTCATTTCATAGTTTGCATCATTCTGATCAAGAAACTTTGCATGTGCAATACAACATTTGCAGTAAACAAACCACCTTATCCCTTAAATGCCTGGGCATCAGTAAAACACATGAACACAACGGGAATGGATATACACCTTTTCACTCAAATGTGTGTGTGCATCACAACACGATGCCTCAGGATCATCCTAGTTTTTACAGAGGAGGAAATGAAGCACATACAGACAAGTTCAAACAACAGATCAACAATGAAATAGAAATTGTTTCATTTCATAAATAAATAGTATTGCATCATCAAAAGCATGAACTCTTCTTACTCTTCTTATCTGAATACTAAGAGAGTTACAGTTATATGTAAAGAATCACACTGCCTTTTCCAATAAACTGTATGTTCTGATAAGCTTACAGGTTAGTTTAATTAAACATATAGTAACCATGAAAAAGTGTGCAACTCTTCATGGAGTGCAGGCACTCCCACGCCTCTTCTTTCCTCACTTGTCCAGTTCATCAAGCTTTGCTTGCTCATTCCTTTCTTTGCAGACTGTATATTTGGTGTGATGTTTTTTGGCAGCAACAAGGCAAAACACAAGCCAGGATTCAAATACGCTACTTTTACTTCACATATAGAGGGAACAAAAAACATTCTGTAAACAATCATGAAACCAGAAGTCTTAGCTAAAACAGAACTACTGACAACTTCAGAAGTGTCTGAAGCTCTGGGGCCCCAAATGTAAGGACACGGGGCTGTTGGAGTGAGTCCAGAGGAGGCCATGGAGATGCCGTGAGGGCTGGAGCAGCTCTGCTCTGGAGCCAGGCTGAGAGAGCTGGGCTGGGGCAGCCTGAAGAAGGCTCTGGAGAGATCTTAAGAGCAGCTCCCAGGGCCTGAAGGAACTACAAGAAACCTGAAGAGGGACTTTGGACAAGGGATGTAGGGACAGGACAAGGGGAATGGCTTTAACCTGCCAGAGGGGAGATTGAGAGGAGCTCTTAAGCAGAAGCTCTTCCCTGTGAGGGTGCTGAGGTGCTGGCACAGGGTGCCCAGAGAAGCTGTGGCTGCCCCATCCCTGGCAGTGTTCAAGGCCAGGTTGGACACAGGGGCTTGGAGCAACCTACTCTAGTGGAAGGTGTCCCTGCCCATGGCAGGGGTTGGAACTGGCTGAGCCTTAAGGTTCCTTCCAACCCAAACCAGTCTCTGATTCTATAAACCTATGTCCTCAAAGGAGGTTTGTATCTAGACCATGGCTTCTTTTCTCTTTTGCACTCTGCTCTGCACAGATCTTTCACAAACCTTAAAACTCTTTCATTTACTGAGGTGTTCCAATCCAGTCAGCGGATGGAGCCACCCAACTCCTGTGCCTCAGCAGCTTCCTTCTCTAAAATGACCACAGGAAATGGAAGTTTAGAGAAACAATACTTGACCTGGTGCAATTCTCCCATCTTGTGCAGCGGGCCCATCTTTTAACACATTCTTCACCTGAAGAAACTCATCAGGTCTGTCCCCTCCAATGATTGTGAAGCCAAAACCCATTGTACTTTTCTTCAGCGATGTCCGTATCAGTGCTCCTATAAGCTGGGATGGATCTCTAGTGAAGACAGACTTCTCTGCTCCTTTTGAATTAGGGAATAAAGAGACATGAAGGTTGGAAACCAGAGTTAGTTTTGGGAAGTTGCTTAGTTGGTTCTTAAGGGGTCATAAAGGTTTATGATTTTTTGGACAACGCTGGTTAACCTCTGTAGCACTGCTATGGAGTTAAAACAAACAAGATACCGTTATCCTCATTTCACAGCTGAGCTGGAGAATGGAGAAGACTTTTCAAGACCATAGTACGGATTACAAGAGAGCTGGAACTAAAGCTCCCACCTCTAATTCCCAGTTTTACACTCTAACCCTTGAACACCAAGATTAAAGTAGATTATAAGCATAAAAATTCAAGGTGTGGTTCTAGCCGTATCTTCCAGCTGGCTCTTCTCACCCTCTCTATATACCAAAGGTGCTTATGACAACCAGCTTCAGAGCAAACAAAACTATTTTAAAGCAGTCTTAGGGTCTCAGTTCCATTTTAGCTTTAGAAAATAATTCTAAAACCCCTAGAGATTTGGGAAGGCAACACCACAATGGACAGCAAAAAGACAAGACTAATGCCTTCAGGAATTCTAGAACTGGTTACTTCCATTTGCAGATAAAGATATTGGTGACAAAGAACACAACATTCAGTGATACCTGATTTTGAAGGGCCAACATCAGTCTGTCCTAGCCGTTTTTTCCTTTTGGCTTCCAATACTGGGTTTTCAAACTGAGTTTTCTGGTTAATATGACTGTAAACACACCAAAGGCAGGTCAGGATTTCAGCAGAAAGCATTCTGCCTATTTCACAGAAAAGACAACCACAGAAGATATATCTACAGATACAATTTGTTCTTATCTCAGTTTAATGCTCTGTAGGAATGAACAATAAATCATATCATAATCAACACTGAAAGCATTACTGTTCTTTCAACAACTTGATTTATTTTAAGAGCCAATACAATTTTACTTCCTGTAAACACTAGGTAGAGCATAGCTTCATTCTACTCTGCAAATATTCAGAAGGTTGTAATAGTTTGGAACTGAGAAACCCTGCTTTGTCTCTCAACCCTGCTTCCATCCACCTACAACATTTACAAACTCAGACATCATCTTTTTACTACTAGATGCTTGAGTAGTACAACTGAGTGGGGAAAAAAAACCTCAACCACCAAACAGTTGAGTGTGAGCAGAATTTAAATACCTGTGTTGGATTTGCAAATTCAAATACTGTTAGCTTGTTTCTCTCTGAAGCTAACCTTTTCAACTCCATTTATTTTTTCTCCAAGGTTGAAGAGAGATTTCATTTACTCTGACCTGAAGGAGATTCCAAAGAGCTCTTGCAGCAGTTTAGTAGTTATTTATTTGGCTCTTCGGAAACAGCAATGAGAGAGAAGTTATTTTTGCTCTTTTGCAGTTACCAGGTACCACTCTTAAATCAACTGGCCTGAGTTTTGTAAAAGCTCAGAAAAATTACATCAGCTCATACCCACTAATAAATTACTTCGGTTGCTACTTGCTTTCTCTCCCCAAATGAAATACCCTCCAGTAAGTTAATAAGGTCACATCATAGATATTCCCCCAGCCCAGTGCTTCAGAAGTGTGCACCGTGTGTTCACTGCCCTTAGGACTGTTTCCACTGGATATGTTTAATACTTATATTGCATTATACTTGTATATATTGCATATCAAGTGCTTCATTACTTTTAATTTATAACTATGGTAAAATAACAATTAGCACTTACTCAACGTAATATGTTCCATATTGAGGGTCTTCTATTTTTTCCCATCCATAAGGAAGCTCTGTAATCAGAAAGACCAAATTCTCCATTTCAATGGAAAACTATCTGCAAATATCAGAGTTCTTATGAAGGAACGAGAGGACAGATTACAGACTCATGAAAAATACAAGGAAAATAAAGGTCCTTTTTTCTTCCCTTTACTTGTGTAAGGCTGGTCCTTCTGATGAAAGGATATCAGCCTGTTCCAGGGAATCTGAAACCCTGTAACTCTCACTCTTTGTTCCACTACATGAGGAGACTTGTATTCAACAAAATCACACCACTTTAAACATATAATAAACTTAAAGACAAGATACAAACTAACCTATTTAGAGAGGAAGAACCTATAAAGGGGAAGAAAAATACATTATTTTAAATTAATCTAATTATAAATTATGACTGTGATTTGATAGTTGTTGACTTTTTAAGCTATACAATATGAATACAGTCGCACTGCTTCTGCCCCCAAATACACCACAGAAGAGAACCAGAAATGCCTTGCTGTATCACATCCCAAGCTTGTCAAACCATGTACCTCCATCCTCTTGTACTTCCAGTTTAAGACTGCCTAGCAGAAGCAATGCCATGTTTATTTTTTCTCTCAATAACACCAGGATATTTCACTGTATTCTGACACTGTTTCAGTTTTCAGTCAACTCAAGCAACCATCAATCAGAGCTGTAAGAGCTCTGGTAATTCAGAAGAAAGCCCCCACCATTACAGGCTATTTCATCAAGCAAGCTACCTGACAGTGACCTGGGCTTGCACTGCCTTGGACATCCCTAAAGTCGGTGTCTAAAATAAGAAATTACCTGTTTGATACAGGCACTGAAAGTTACGTGTGAAGAGCTCCTTTCTATGGCAAATTCAGAACCTGGTAAGATGGTGCCCAGTAGCAGATCATTACTGACTGAAGGTGATAAGCAGTTAAAAGAGAGGTCCAATTATTTTACCTTTACTGCACTAGTTATCTTAACCATGGAAATTTAAATATTAGAATAATGGGTACACTCAGGTAACTAGACATTTTAAGGATAAAACTGCTATGTAATCTTGTTTGAGGCTGCCCTAAGTTTGATGGTAATAGGAATTTTCCTAGCATATGACAGCATGTTACCAATTATTAATACCAGCATCACTCCACAGGGTTTGACAAAAGACACAGTAGGTCTATTCATTTAGATGCTGTTCATTTGGATATCCTGCATGTCTCTGCTTAAAGCACTCTTTTTATCCTGTGGTGAGCTGCACATATGTTTAATAAGCAGCAGTATGTGTCCATTGCTCCAGCTGGCTTCATTATGAATACGTGGTTGTTAGGCTGTGCAATTTAGGAAGACAACAGGCTATTCTGAGCCTACCTCAGCTTTTGTAACATGTCAGGCATTTACCAAAGACAGAACTATTTAATACTCTTTTCTGGCTGACTAAACTGCATTACTGTGTAGGACTGTACTCTGCAGGCCAATCATGAACCTGACCTGTAAGTCTTGAAGCACCAGTGCAAAGAGGTGGAGTCAGACTGCTCCCTCTACTTATGCATTCAAATATAGTATCACGTCACATGCAGTAAGTATCATCAGCAATAGCTATTATGCTGTATCTTCTTTATTATTCCTATATTCTAATACTTACGGACCTTTTCCTCCATCTGCACAACAATTTCCACTGAGATCGTCACTAATCTATGCAGCTTTCTCCTCAGTAATGACAGTTAATGGAATAAAATACCTCATTATCTTCTCAGGAATGCAGATAAGCCCATGATTCAGTCTGATTCTATTATTCCAGGGAAAATACACTATGGACTTCCCCAGCCTTATATAAACTTCTGTTGCCACCAAACTAGGGATAGTCAGCACTACACTGCCTGCTTGAGAGTCACATATAGCAGGAAGAAGCTTCTACCACAGCAGTAATGGACTGTATCCAGCTGTGATAAACTCAGACCTTTATCAGTCACAGGGGAAAAATAAGTTCTAAACATCTCACCTCCATCTTCACAGTCTTCAGGAGCTTTGGCCTTCTTACAGAGCCGTGGATCAAGCCAAGTGGTTGTCTTGGTGTTATGACTGTGGAGCAGAACGCAGGCCATTAAAGGAAGAGAACTCCCTCAGACTGAAGAAACTTTGCTTTACTTTAGCTTTTAAGTATTTACTACTGTTGGTGAACTGTAGCCTTTAATATAACCTTTATTTTTGCCTCAGCCACGTCACAAATTGCTAAAAAGAAAAGGCAACAATGACGCTCGGAGGTACGAGCACACCAGAGACTCTCCAGGACAAATGTGAAATGTTAGAGGTACAAACACTCTCCCCTGTGCACAAGAGCTCGTGTGGGAAGAGCAGCTGTTTCTACCTGAAAGGAAAAAATAGTTTTAGCCTCCTCTTATGCTTAACTCTCAGCAAGGTTTCTGCTTCATTTTTGCCTTAGAATTCATCAATGAGGCTGTTTCACACGTGCATATATGAGTTGCTTTTCTACCCTGGGCTTTAATCTGTGCTATTTGTAGTTTGAAGCACGCATTCCCAGCCAGGGAACACAAGCAGCAGAGAAAATAAACAAGCTCACAGACTTCAGAGCTATTTGACATAGCAAAGGTTTATATGATGTTCTACACCTCACTTAGAAATACTGACCCAGCTTTGTATTCTATGAGATAGGAAATTCATATGACAAACTGACTTTGCATGTTCAACCATAAAGGTTCCCTGCACAACGGCAATCATACCAAGTATGCAACAGATGACTATCAGTAAGGAAAGTAAGAGTAGGGATATAGTAAATTTCATAGAGAAATAGAAGCAGTAAGAGCAGCAGGCAGATTCCTAACTTCAGCCCTGCAGCCCATCATCACTCCTGTCCTCCAAAGAGCACAGCAACCCCTCCGTGGTGTTGGTCTACTCACTCAATGAAGTAGATCATGCCAGTGTCAGTGTAGGCCATCTCCCAGTTCTTGGGCAGGGGTTCCAGGGTTTCATCCCTTGACAAGTAATTTCTGAAGTCCATGGAGCTGCTTGTCTGGTTGTAGCTGGGAACAGGTTTCATCCAGTCAGGAGAATCTGAATGTTTTTCTTTGTTTTCTGCAGTTGTTCAGGGAAAGTGTTACTATTTGTCAGATGTTTATGTTGTTTCTCACAAAGAACCACCCTCTTAATCTGGCTACGAGTGGATGTCAAACATGTCCCTGTATGTGATGTGCACTTTTCCACTTTTTTTTCAGCTGTGAACTTTGAAATGCTGACATGAGAACACTGAACTCTGCTCTTCCCCTGCCAAACAGAATTAATCTTGTATTATGTGGCTGAGCCTACCCTGAAAAAACAACACTGGCAGAAATCCAAGTTGGCTACACTTTGCTGCTGTTCCTGCACAGAGAACAGGGTTTGTAACACCAGCAAAGAACCCCCCCAAATCCTACTACTATTCCTCAGAGCACCAGAATGAAATGTAGAGAAGACCCAAAGTGCCAATAAAACAAACACCACCCTCCTGCAAGCCACAGCAAGAAAAAGCTCCCAAAAATCACTGCAGAAAGCTTTAAATGGAAGCCTCCACCCTTCGGTCCCAAGTTTATGCACAGTATCCTCCATCACACAATGATGTCCATGACCTTCATCTAATCACCAGCCTGGCCACTGGGCCACTCTGTGCTGTGGTGTTGACAGCCCTGAAGCTAGCAAGATTAGGTCAGGTCTGGTCAATATAAGTCTGTCTTAAAGACTCATACACGAGATCATCTACAAATGCAATGTGACAGTTTCTCTCCACCATCAGCTCTCCCCCCTTGAGGTGAGTAACCATGACAGCAAAAGGAAACAGGCATCCTGCCCATCTTTGAAAGGTCCAACTAAATGCTGGTCCAGTCTCAATATACTCTGCTTTATTCCTCTCCACAAACTCTCCTTTGGGCAGTTTCAGGTTGTGTGATAGTTCCCTTAATCAAAATAATCTGAGAATTTTACAGTATGAGCTGGTATTGCTCCTTAAAGCAATCGCTTCACTGAAAGCTCCTGCAAACAAAGTCAGTAATCTCCTCAAAATTAAACAGTAACATTTACAGGGTATGAGTTATGCTCTGCAAAGGATTCCATTATTTGAAGAGTGGATAAATTTTTCCTTCCTCCTCATGTAACTGGCTGATACCCAGCACTACATGTTCTCTACTGAGCAGTGCATTTTATGATGCAATCGCACATCTGGCCGGCAGAACAGCTGTTTCTTTTTAAAAGATAATTTCAAAATCGAGTAAAACCACCAGTTTGAATAAAAATGCACCTTCAAACTTTACCAAAACTAAAAACTAAGGAAGGGGCTCAAGCAAGCATGAAAGTTATTTTGTATACTTCTTATCCAGTCATACCAATACTTCAGGGAATTCCTTCCCTTGTCAACCAACCTATCCCTCCGCTGCCATTAACTGCTTCCTTTTCCTCTTCTTCCTCCTCTTCAGGAAGAGAACTGTCCATCCTCTGCATTTTGCTGACAGATGTGGTTCTTTTCCTCTGTGATTCGGTATCAAAATCATTGTCAAAAAGAACTTGATCCACTGGATCAGGCTGAAAGGGGCTGGGCTCTGCTGGAGGCTTTGGAGTACCATAAAAATTACCTGACAATGAGACAGAAATCAAGGTCACTAAAGCACTGAGACTTGCTCAAAGTACTGGCACTGGCAGTGAAGGTTTTACTGCCCATGTAACATGGTTTTGGTGAAAGACCTGAACCATAACTTAACTTCTTAAAGAAAAGATCAGGCCTATCAAAAACCAATGTACCATCAAAACCTAGTTATTCCTACATTGTCTTTTTGCCAGTAATGCTACTGGACATTAAAAAACAACAGATATAATTCAGAATTTCTATCCTGCCACATGTTGTCAAAGAAAAAGATAGATGTGTGACTTTGCCGGGAATCCATCATAACAGTCTGAGAGAAGCAAAACAGTGAAAATCAATAGTTCTTACTCAGTATACTGATTAATAGAGTAATATGCAGAAACACACTAAAGCCAAAAAGAAAATTAATTTGGTGCAGAAACAAAGTATCTACTTACATAAAACTAGTTATAAATAACTGATTTTACAACTACAGTCCTATAGTTTTCTACTGACAATACACTTCCTAAACAAAGCTGTGAATATATCTTCATCTTAAAGTGATTTGTACTTCAGAAAAATAAATTTTTACTTCAGTATTTTAATCTAAACCACAAAGTCTAGGAATCATCTTTTATTTTTTAGAAAAGAATTTCAGGAACTGACCTCTTTCCTGACTGCTCATATGATCTTTATTAGGGAATTGAGCACACAGCAAGAGAGCTTCCCAGAATTC
>NW_009922356.1:0-7080 GCF_000696875.1 Nestor notabilis | reverse complement strand
TTCCTGCTGGAGTAACTTTTGGTGGCTGGACATGGGTTTGACCATGTAAGTAAAATAAATAAGAAACCCTCTGAAAATATCAGTGAGGGCGAGCCCCAAAGTGGTGTCAGCCAGCTAAAGGAGAGCTAAGAGAAGGTTAAAGAGAAGACCTCAGAGCAACTCCCAGTGCCTAAAGGGGCTACAAGAGACCTGGAGAGGGGCTTTGGACAAGGGGGAATGGCTTTAATCTGCCAGAGGGGAGACTGAGATGAGCTCTTAAGGCAGAAATTCTTCCCTGTGAGGGTGCTAAGGCACTGACACAGGGTGCCCAAAGGAGCTGTGGCTGCCCCATTCCTGGCAGTGTTCAAGGCCAGGTTGGACACAGGGGCTTGGAGCAACCTGCTCTAGTGGAAGGTCTTTCTACCCGTGGCAGGGGGCTGGAACTGGATGAGCTTTAAGGTCCTTTCCAACCCAAACCAGTTTGGGATTCTATATGATATCAATGAAAGCTGCACATACTCAGCATTTCTGAAAACTTGGCTGTTATTTAGTTGAATTCAAGTACAATTATATATTTGAAACAACAAAACAAATAGGCAGATCACATTTCAGCTTTTACAAACTTAGATACAAAAAGCAACATGAGATGTTTGCAATCTGTTCTGCTACCTTCATTACAATGTTTTTCCCCATCACATTTAACAAAACCAACTTTGCTACAGATTTGGACAATCTGACCTAGTGTTGTTTAATTTTTCACTGCAAACTACTTTTCTCTTCCCTGCTGTATCAGAATTTTCCTTGCCTTCTGTCCTTCTGACGTTTGCCTCCGAGTACATGCATCTGTTCTCAAAGATTTAAACACAATCGACTGAACTCTGTTAAAGCAAAATTGTACCAAGCACAGACAAATATTTTTTGAGACCTTCCTCAAAAACACAATAGGGAAAGTAATCTGATGGCATTAAGTCTGGTTGAAAGGACAACCTGTGATTTACTACAGAGAGTTAAAACAAGCCTGTTACTCCTCTTCACACGTAGCCCAAAAATAGACTTAATATATTGCTGCTCTAGTCATTACTAGTGTAATGACTGTCAATGGGCAGGAAAAGTGGCACCTTCTGGGTACAAGTTGCTACACTTAGACCAGACACTGGACACGAGTAGTGCACCCTTACTCCCACTCCACTAAATGTGACCAACATACCATCATAGGTTCCACTTTCTAGCAAGGCTCCACTTTCTTCCAGTGCTTTAAACTGCTCAACAGGAATGAAATTATAGTCTACCCCAGGGACCTCCCCATCTCTGGGAGCCCTTGTAGTGCCTGAAAAGACAGAGAAAACACTCTTGTAAGATACTTACGTGCTGCTTGTTTACCAAATACTGCCTGCTGTACCATTCAGGAAAACCAAAACATGATTGAATCTTTACACAATGATGATGCAATTCCAGTAAAGATAAAGAGTTAGAACACTGGTGAATAAGTGAACAATAATGTATAAAACTAGGCCAATAAATTATGTAGGAATGACAGTTCTCGCATTGAAGAAGGAAGAGGAAAAAAAAGATGGGTGAGGTGGTAATTAGAGAGAATTATTTCTTATGTTCAGTGAAGCAAAACCAACTTTTGTGGAAGCTGACAATGCCCGAGCCAGGCATTTGGAGTCTGGGATTCTGGAGACCAGTTTAACAGCTGTGGTATTTTAACACAGCTGTTAGGGTGCTTCATGTCCTATTTCCACCGGTACCAACTCACTAGCTAGATTTCTGGGCCACCAAACCCATAACTGAGCACAGAAACTATTTTTTAACCTTACAATTCAGAGTGTAATTCAGCCACAGTCCAAACCCTGGCTTGTAGGTAAGCTTTTCCAACGTAATCAGTAAATTGCTGTATTAACGCAGAAGTGTTACGTCTAGAAATATGTGCCTCCCATAGTTATAACAGCTTAATTAAAGCTCTCCTGGGAAAGACTCCACTGATTCATTACTGCCTAAATCCTAATGGTATTTTAAAGGCATTTATAATGTCTTAAAGGCATTTATAATGTCATTTTGTCAGGCAGCAGCATGAACAAGAGCTGCTACTAAATAAACTGCATTTCACTATTTCACTGTCGTTATCTTTTCAGAAAGTCACAAACTCCTGGGTGCACTCAGTGTGGTAACAATGCTAAATGAAGAACGAATTCCTGTAGTTACAAAAATGTTAGTTGACAAACTTTTAAGTTTTTAGTGCAGTGAATACTTCAAGGCAGTCAATGATGAGCCTTTTTAATCAGTGAACCTTTGAGACAAGGTAAAGGATGATCTTGAGATAATTAAGGACTGAAATGATACAGAAGGGTGAGAGACAGGATAGCTGGCAGCTGGCAGAGCGTCCTGTACCTTGCACTGTGCTTTCTATAAATGTCTACTCGTGGGAGCAGTAACCTTTAGGCACCTCGCTAAAGGCAAGTTAACACCTGTGCTGGTTGGACAGGAGGATGCTAACAGATGCTCAGAGCAGAAGGGCTGGCATGACTGATGAGACAGGACCATCCAGATCCTCTCACTAATTAATTCTTGCTGTGACACTAAAGTTTGTCCATGTGCTGTTCCTTCTTCCTCTTTTCAGGTTATGGATTCACTCTCCCTCTTGCTACCACTTCCTTGTACTGTCTTCTCAGGATGAGTGAACAACAGCTCCCATGCACCTTCTGTCATTGCAGCCCTTTCTGCATATAATCCCTCCTGCAACCCTCCTTCCAGCTGCACTACTTTGCCTAATGCACGTGACCACCTCAAGGTCTCAGTTTCCTCTGTGCAAAAACCAACACATTGACAAAAATCAGGATGTGTTTGCCCCGCTTGACCATGCTAAGGAAGATTTATTTCCCATGGTAGCTGTGGTTAACAACTACTGACAAACTTCCAATGAGTAAAACACAGATAGAACCCAAATACTCTGAGCTTGAATCCTGAAGTTTTGCTGTTTTGTCAGCCTGTATTGGCTGTAACTTTCCACTGCAACTTAAGATATGAAACTATTCTAGCAAAGCCATTGACGGAAGTTTCTGCTGCAAGGCAAAACTAAATCAGATTGAGAGAGAAGGATTTAAAGCTCTCAAATTATGTGGCAGTTAGCAGGAACAGATCGAATGAGGTTGATCTTTACATACTTACAAGGGATGGTTCTCAAGTAGAGATTGTCTCTGATCACTTGCTGGAGTTTATGGTCTATTGAGCCCTTCTGGAACTGAAGGCTCAAGTAGTGGCGCAAGTCTTTATTGATGACTTTTCCTTAAGAAACAACAAACAAGAAAACTCATAAAAATTAAGCAGGATCTCACAAGAACAGCATTTCACTGCTATAAATGTTTCAAATAGAGAAACCAGCAGAAAGAGTTGGGTTGTTTTAAATGCAAAGATCTGAACAGAAAAGCCATTCTATGCTACCAAAGCCTGACTCTGCTGCTGTAAATTGGCATGGGGACTGCAAGCACAGCAGAGCAACAGCCATCCGCCCTCAGTATCTCCCAAGCAAGACAACAACAGTGTTCTGGAATTGTTTGGAAATCACCAAGAAGTATTAAACCACAAAATCTATTACCAAAAGTAAAAGTCTCTACAGGCAGGAAATGGCTTCAAAATATAGTGGTAATACTTTCTATTCAATTTACACCTGCTGGTTAGGCACTCGAACTCAGTATTTTATCACATGGGAATCTGCACTGTTGATATTATAAAAAGAAAATATTTTCTTTTTAAACCCCCTGCATGATAGAAGAGAGCTTTTTTACAATTATTCCCTTGCAATACTTCTGTCAGGTATCATTAGTGAATCTGTCATATCACTAGATAACCACAGCCCCTTCAGCACACAAATAACTGAGCTCTTGTGTTACTGCTTCATCCTTCTGACAGAAGGGTACAAACCAATCTTTTGTACCCTGTCATTCCCAGAAAGCACATTAAATAGGGCTCAGTGACCTTGATAAATTTAAGTTATGTACTACAGCAGAACACTCAGGGCTTTAGGGGAAAAGACTCAGTCTTTGTCTTCCAAACCCAGTCTAGGAGATGGCCAGTAGCAGGCATATGCTGGTGTAGCACAACAGCAAACAAATGCTGGAGCAGATGCTGCCCCTTTTAAATTACATCAGCAACAGGTTATGAAATGCATCAGCCTGCCACAGGAGTGATTTTGCAGGAGCCTTTGAAGCCTGCTGAGACCAACTGCTGAAGAGGCCACCCCTAAAGGTCCAAGAATGAAATGGGGCACAGGCCCACATCAGTCTTAATAAAAAGCTCAGCTACACCTTAAACTGAGATTTATGTTCTTACATGGAATGTCAAGTTTAGAAAAAACCCAACAAACACAGAGGTCTGTGCTATCCGTAAATGAACCAAACCCCAAAACAAGCCACCCTAAGCCCCAAGCAAAGAAAGAAGCCCACCACACACACAAAGAGGCAGCATACCCAGTGCCTAATGTGAGCCCTGAGCTCCAAAAGTGTATTTCTCACCCCTCTCGAACACTGTCATTTAAGAATCACACTCAGAAACACAAAGAGCATTCTGCAGCACTGAGACAACACCACGGTACAATCCTTGTGGCTTTCCAGGAGTTTAACAAGCAATACAGCAATTCCCACTAGTGTGGGTGGGGTGAGCAGCTCCCCTGTCCCCCAGCTCCTTCCCAAACAGGAATCTGGCAGCACCTATGCAGCTCCCCCGGGCCTGATGCTCTGGGCTGTTATGACAGTGAACCCCCCAGCTCAATTCCCTATTTTGCCATCACAAGCTGTTTTTTATAAAACTTTGGATTTGCTTCCTGCAGCATAATGAGCAAAACATGTCATGGAAAATGAAAACAAATGGTGTAATCTCCAGCAAGAAAAATATTTCCCATTTGTTACTACAAATCATTTTATTGTTTGTAGACAAGACGGTTTCTCAGCATTAAAAAATGTTTTATCCCTAAAATGGTCCATCCATCTCCCTGTCAAAGCCAGATCTATAGCACTGCACTTCAACAATACATGCATATTTCACTTAGGCAGATCAATACATACATATTTCACTCAGGCAGATGAAGCTGGTTGCTACCTCTGTTCAGAGTGTTGCAAGTCAGACAGACTTGGCAAGAGGTGAAAATCTGTGCTGGATGTAGAATTACAGAGGCTTTATTTATTCACCCCTCTTCATGTTTTGAAATTTAAAGCTCATAAACCCTTCCCAATAAATATCAACTCAGTCTAAATAAAAGAAAGTAAAAGCAAAGCTGGTGCTAAGGATATGCTGACATTGAGGGGTTGATCTTGACATAAAAACCTTCAAGATCAGACTATATCCTGAGACTAAACCGAAGATTGAAAAGATTGCCTGAGGAAAACAGGAGGAAGTCAAACAAAATAGTAGGCAGAGGAAAAATGACAAAGTCACAAAGGGAATGGTGTACATTAGAAAACAAAAAAATAAAGTAATACCAGGAACGCTTCAGGCAACCTCCAGAGGTTGTTGTATGCAAAACCCAGACATTTCCCCATTCAGGAGCTGAATGTGCTCCTTACATTGTTTTGCACAGGCTTTTAGAAGACTTATGTATCAGACTCCCCAGAACGATCTAATAAATGTCAGGTTGGTGACTGTTGTACTGCTGAGCTGCCTCTGAAGGATGCCACACGCAACACAGGGACCAGTCAAGAGGAATAATGTACTTTATACCATTCAGGTTCTGCAAGATGAACAGGCACAAGCCTCTTGCTTTCAGTTTTAAGCACAAAGGAACTGTTTCAACAAGGATACGCACACTGCAGTTTGGTGAAGAAAACTAAAGGACTGCGGAAGAAAAAAAGGGCTTAAGTAGCACTGCAGCAAAACACAGCGCTGTGAAGGACAGAGGTGAGTATGAGAGAGACATTACAAAAACCAGAGGTCATGGCTTTGATTTCTCATCACACCACAAACTCCAGTGGCCAAGCTGCCCTCACTGCTGCACCTAAGCAGTGGAAAGACACTATTTATACATCCAGCCTGTCATGGATACACTGAGGTATACATGCTGCAATCACAAACAGATGGGTATGGCCACGGTGCTACTGGAAGTCAACACAAAGAAGTCCATTTCTAGATTAGTAATGCTGGTAAAACAACAAAGCTCAAAGTTGAAATATGCAAATGGATTCTAAGAATCCAATCTGTGATTATTTTATGTCACCGTCCAGTAATAAGTCACAGCAAAATAATCACAGACTGGTTTGGGTTGGAAAGGACCTTAAAGCTCATCCAGTTCCAACCCCTGCCCCGGGCAGGGACACCTTCCACTAGAGCAGGTTGCTCCAAGCCCCTGTGTCCAACCTGGCCTTGAACACTGCCAGGGATGGGGCAGCCACAGCTCCTCTGGGCACCCTGTGCCAGCGCCTCAGCACCCTCCCAGGGAAGAGCTTCTGCCCAAGAGCTCATCTCAATCTCCCCTCTGGCAGGTTCAAGCCATTCCCCTTGTCCAAAGTCCCTCCCCAGATTTCTTGCCAGCCCCTTTAGGTACCGTAAGGCACCTTTATAATCATCTAGTCTGGCTAACACTGCTAACAAATGGAATATATGCAACCTCCCCACAAATCACTCTGAAGAGCACGTGGGAATGCTCCGTTTCATTCTGCTGTGCCTTTCACGCAGGCAGCCGTAGTGACCGCTCTCAGAAGGCACATACATCACTTTCCCCGCGAGGCTGAGGGGCCAGACCGAAGTTCCCAAGCCAGCTCCTGGAAACAAGCAGCTGCAATGCTGAGGGACAAATGATGGCTTTTTTCTTTCAAACTCCTCAAAAAATTCTTTCTGTTAATTATAAAAGCAATTTTTTCAAGTAGCAGTTTATTAAAAGCATGCCCCTTTCCCATTAAGCTATAGAATTAATTACTGGGGCTCATGCTTTCACTGTAGCCGTCAGCACTAAAACGTATTTTAAGGGAGCAGATGTGAAATTGAACTGCACTCCCTGCTCGTCTGCAGCCCCGGTGCGCTCCACCGGTGACTTACAGGGTAAGAACCCCTCAGAGGCTCGCAGCAGGCAGGGCGGCAGCTCAGGCCTCGGCCCCGGCCCCACAGGCCCCGAGG
>NW_009922355.1:52931-73140 GCF_000696875.1 Nestor notabilis | reverse complement strand
TTCTACAGTGGGCCTAAGGTCTTCATTCTCATGATTATAAGGCTACAATCCTTTTGGGGGCAGAGAAGCAAAATCTTTGGTTAACAATTTAAAATTATATTTTTTATCACTTACTACTAAAACAAATAGATTATAATGGTGTTAGGTGGGGACAGATAGTACTTATGAAAACAGGAGTGATTTGAAGAGGAGCAAGAAAACTTTTTATGTTTGAAATGCAATCACAATTAGCTGTTTTAGCAATCTGATAAAATAGTAAGATTTTTTTCATCCTTAGCAATGTGTTTTCCTCATTTTAATGAGATGAAAATTAAAATAGTTCAAATTATTTACACGTCAATTTAGAAATATTAACTTCAAAAGGAAACATAGGTTTCTTTTTCACAGTAAAAAAAAAAAAAATCCAAAGAATCAAAAAGAACAAATATAATTATATCCACCAATTGCATAAATCCAGGAAGCTTTTCTTCCTGATTTAAGCAAAATAACCCAACCAACCAAACAGAAAAAAAGCCACCCAAAAACCAACAAACCAAACAAACCAATAAAAGCAGTAAAAAGCTATTACTCAATTTCGAGTCAATATTGCTTTTCTAAATAAGGCCAAAAGTGCACAAGTGAAAAACTCAGTGGGCAGACATGCAGAACAGTGATATAGGTTTGAATGATGCTTAAATATCCCAATAGCCTTACCTAATTTGCTCAAAGGATGAACAGTTTTAAGCTCTTAGAGTAAAATAGTAAAAGAGAAAAAGTTTTATACTGTGTCCATGCCCCTCAAATTACATTCTACCATAAGGCAGGTCTGCAGCTTGTCTTGCCTTTGTACATTGCTCAGGATGAGAGTATTCACATGAAGTCTCTCCTGTGTAATTTTCAGATTGTGTCTTGCTATAGAAGGAGGGGAGGGGGGTAAGGTAATAAAATATCCCTAACTACAGAATGCTACTTAGGGAAATTAGACACAAGGAAATCTCTATTATTTGAAACATAGGCACATCCTATATTGTTTTCTATGCAGATTCCTGTTTTTTCTCTTTGTTCTTGTCTTTGTCTTAATGCAACATTTACTTCAGTTTAAGCACTTCAACTATTCATTTCAGAAACAGTATTTGACATCTGTTAGAAAACACAGGAAAAAGCAAACTACAGACAAGGACTGCTATTAGCTATAGGTTATATCTCTTTGTGGTCCTATTCTTCAGGTCACACTGTTTCTAATATGCTTTTACTGCTTAATGAACTGGTTTCATAAGCTGGTACATGATGAAGGTTTTTGAGAATAAATCAAGCAAACCAAATTCTACCTTTGAAAAAAAGCTGTTATTTTATATTTAACTCTGAGACCTGTTCTGTGGGTTGCCTTAAAAATAATCACTTTCTGTTTTCTTTTTGTTGTTGATATTGTTACCTTTTTTAGCCAGAAGGATTTAATTGAAGATTGTTTTAAGGAGAAGAAGAATGATAGTCACAGCCTTTATATGTTATCCCTATATTACTCTAAGCCTCAAACTAGCTCCAAATAGGGATAATGCTTATTTCTGCAAAAATTCAATTCTACTGATCTTTGATTTGCTGCCCTTATAATGAGAAGTGTTCAAGAGCGTGCAAGCATCTAATGCACAGAAACTACATCATCTGAGAAGAAAGAGAAGAAGTCAGCTTACTTTTGTCTTTGGTCTCACTGCAGATGCAATAGGCCCTGGAGTACAGACACTCAAGGAGATAATTTTTTTCTTTTTTTTTTTTTTTTTTAGTTTAGGCCATAAGACAGTAGATTTAGATTAGATACTAGGAAGAAAATTTTTACTGTGAGGGTGGTGAGACACTGGAACAGGCTGCCCAAGGAAGCTGTGGATGTCCCATGCCTGGAAGTGTTCAAGGCCAGGTTAGATGGGGCTTTGAGCAACCTGGTCTAGTGGAAGGTGTCTCTACCTGTGGCAGGGGGCATGAAACTAGGTGATCTTTAAAGCCCCTTCTAACCCAAACCATTCTGTGATTCTGTGGTTCTATGATTCCATGTCTACTGTATAGCTTGGGTAATATCAAAGTGGCCAGTTTAAGGTAGGAAAGATGTAGGGTGGAAAGAGAAGCAAATACAATTGCATTCCTGAGAAAGCAGGACTGCAGTGGGGAGACACGAAGAAAAGACACTCAGAAGGAAGAAGGCTGAACCAAGAATGAAGAGTCTAGAAAAAAAGTTTCAGTACTTGTGAATTTTAAAGTGTTTGAGACAATAGATGTATATAGAAACTTCTTTAATTCGGAGAGTAGGAGAAGGCAGCAGGTATCTTTGCTCTAAAAGCTGCAGTGCCCTTCATTTCTTATTCCAGGATGTACAACTACACTGTAGAATAATTTCTTTCACATTATAATCTAGTATGGTGGGCATACTTCTTAACAAATGTAAATTTGTAAGTAGGTTCTGGCAATATATTAGCAAGCTTTGGGTGCAGACAAAGCTTAACTGATACCAAGGGATTTAAAATGCTTGTACTGGCTACTTGTAGCAAGTGAAAAACACTGCTTAAGCCTGTCTGTAGCTGCTAGGTGAAGATGAACAAACAAGTATCTGTAACCTCTATTTTGTATGTACCTTTTATGGTAGTTGTTTGAGCTCTCCATTTCTGTTGTCTTAGCAAAAAAAAAATTAAATTACTGTTGCAGTTGTCCCAGGGTGTCCCATGGAGCTCAAGATGGCTGGGCTTCATGCTGGTTCAGTACTTTGAAGTTTAGCATATTGTCATACAAAGGCTTGTTGAAAGTTTCTCATTGCAGTACATTTTCGTAACATGAAAAGTATCAATGACAGTCTGAAATGGATAGATTTTAGTGATTCTCTGGAATTCATTTCCATGCTAGTATTGCATAAACCCATTGCAATGGTCATTCCTGTACTAGTAATTCAATCCTGTTCTCGCCAGGGACAGCCAAGCAGTGCAGCACTTTCAGGCTTTCTGTCACAAATTCTCTGTCTCTGCAGTTCTTGGGTTTCCACTTTCAGCTTTATTTCTTGCCAGCAGAGGAATCTCCTCATTTTCTTCCTAAGGTAAAGACTAACAGGAAATTCAGTTAATAGTATATGGTCCTACAGCTTTTCTCCAATGTTCTCAGCTGATATTGTTTGATAATTTCTATCTATAATCAGTGGATTATTCACGGAATGGATTCAGCGTAATAGCAGACTCTTAGAGATTCCTGTTGCTTTAATTAAGAAAATAAGAAATTCCAACATACAATTGCATTGCCAAAGCTTATTAAAATCCTTCCCAGATGCAGGTGAATTCATAGGTGCACTTAGACTCTCTAAAGCATTTAATTTCTATTGGTATTGCTTTTCTTTGAACCCTACAGTGTATTTCATGAGTTGGACATATAAAATGTTGGGTTTCTTCCCAGTCAAGATTGAAACTGTTAGTGGGTTAGTAAATTCAGTTTCCTGAAAAGGACACAAAGCAGCACTTCCAAGTATTTCCTCAAATTCAGGTTCCTATTAACCACAATTTCTAAACCTTTCTAACAAGCAGTTTCTGATTTCTACTAAAAACTGTTATGAAAACTTGCAACTAAATTAACAGAACACAGAATACTGTCTGTAAGAAATTTTTGAAGTTTGCATAATCTCAGGACTTCCTTTTTTAAAATTGAGCCTGATTGTAAAGATTTCTAAAGTTTGAGCAAATAGCCACATAGACCCTGATGAGGTTCTTGTGCTGTGAAAAGAGAGAAAAAAACAACCCACACCATATTTTGCATGGCTATGACTCTTACTTTTTTGTGTGAATTCTTCTGTTGATGACTTGAGAGTCTGACATGATAGTTTTCCAGTTGGAAGTATTATTCATATACATCTTAAAACACAAAATTAAAAGGTGCAGAAGACGAATGACCTTGTTAACAATTTGATAGAGTTTCAGGCCATAAAACACCTGATCTACTCTGATCACCTGAAGATATAGGTCATTAATATTTTTCTCAAGATATTCCTATAAAAAATACAAAGATTTTAATTTGACTGGAGTGCATCACTTCCCAAATAGACAACGGGTGAGAGGTAAGTTCTGTAATTAAATAGTACTTCTGCATGTTTTGGGCAAGTGATAGATGCTCAAATGGTTGAGTGACCTCACCCACCAATCGTCAGTGATTTTTTGTAAAATCTGATGGAGTTTTATAGTAGCCACATGTTCTCTAGACTGGTTTCCTTGGACACTCTGGTTTTCTTTCTTTGATTCCAATTTTGTTGCTTGCGTATTTGGTATGTGTTGTAGAACAATTCGTCCTCTTGAATGAGATCATGCAGCTGGTAAAAGATACCAGCTAATATCCAGTCCTTAAAATTAGTCATTTACTTAGAAGTTGTAGCTCCAGTGGCATTCATGGATTTATAATAGTGATAAAGAGTGCAGAAAAAAAATTGAAAGCCATATGTTAAAAACTTAGTTCTACTCATGTCTGACAAAGCTTGTACTGAACTATATGGTAGGAGTTAAAAAAAATATTCCCAGAATAAGTGTATGGTAGAAGAATTTGAGCCTAACACTTTGGTAAAGCATTAACATAGTAAACAGAATTGATGTAATTAAGGAAAAGGATGGCTGCTGTTCTCTCCCCACCTACATTGAAATGATATATGCTAAACATGCATGCATACTTTTCTCACAACACTGATAAAATTATTAATAATGATTTGCATTATAGTTGAGCTTAGAAGCCTCAACAAAAATCAAAGCTTCATTGTGCTACTTGTGCAAAAATCTGCTAGAGACAGTCTCTGAGCTGCAAGCCCTCAGTATAAATGGACAAGGTAATACAAAAGCAACATGATCTGCACAAGTTCAGAAAGGCTGAATGGCCAGTGGACAGGAGCCTTCAGCACTACATCCACAACTAATCTTGGGCCTTGTTGGGCCACAACTTGTCTCCTAGGCCCTTGTAATGGCTATATGTCATATTTTGTACTTTGGTACAAAGTACAGGCTTTTCAAGCAGCCCTAGTATCTTTGCACACTCTAGCCACTTTTACATATACTAGGCCTAAAAAAAAATAAAATTAAAAAAGAGTGCAAAACAAATGCAAGAGCATATCATTTGTCATGCTTTGTTTTTCGGTGTTACACGGGCAAATGTGCTGTATCCATTAACCTTTTTGCAAAGAGCAGAAGGTAAGCTAGTTAACATTTGACAGCTTTACAGAGTCTATTGACTTCTAATGAAAAATTCACCACTACAAGATATTTTCCTTATATCTGTCTACTTCATACAGTTTGTCACTGAGACAGCCCTTAAAATCCTCATGTTTTACTCTCTTGGCTTCCCATATTCCTTTAGCAAACACAAGCAGACGTTATTGTGATGATTTATTTACTACATGAGCTTTAATTTGTTTGCTCTAAGTTCACTCTGTGTGGAAGATGACTTTCAAGTTGTTGGTTGATAGTATATGCCATACAAAACACATGCGTTTTGTTACTTGGTCCTATCAAGTAGTTGACTGGGACTCTCAGACTGCTGGATGCAGCAAACACTCTGTGTGGAAAGGTTAATGAGTACAACATGTCCTTCTTGCACCTTGGAGAGCATACAGCACATTCCCAAAATTACAGGAAGATTAAAACCAGTGATGGTATCATTGAATGCCTGTGTGAGGATGCAGGTACTGTAATGATCAGTTTGTGGCAGAATCTCAAGGGGCAGAGGGTTGAGAGCAATTCCCACTCCACAGTGTAATCAATCATTGAACTAGCATATGATTAATACACCAGGTATATCACATAGTAATTTTCCTTTTCAGAAAGCTTAAGTGTATTTTCAAGGTAGCTCAGCAGTCCTAGTGTCTACCTGATATATATATGGTAAAGAAAAATTAACAAAAAAAACCCAACCAAAAATCTATCCCACTCCCCCCAGGAATAAAAGAACATACAATTTAGGGTAACAGTAACTTAGCTTTACTCTTAGTTTCAGGTGTATACATGGATCCACTTCTTTTATACTGTGCTGTTAATTATTACGGGTCCAAAGGATAAAAGTGTGGAGAAGTAGATAAATTTTACTCTATTGCAGCTCTGCAGAGGAGAACCTAACAGGTCCAAAAATATGGAAGATGAGCACAAATATTGTGTATATGTAGAAGGCAAGGTGAAAGACCAGGAAAGAAAAGATCCTTCACATTCCAAGAAGTTGCTTTTGAGGGTCCCTAAAAAATTCGGATTATAGCTAATCTGCTAGAAAACACATATCTAGAGTCTACAAGTCTAGTCAGAGTATGCAAAAAAGCAGGAAGTTCTAAATGCAAATATTAAAACAGGCTTCATGATATCTTTGATCTTCAGGTCAGAAGCAGAGCATACATACCATGACCACTAGATTAAGAAGACAAAAATCCCCAGTGAATGAAATTTTAAAAGAACAGATGCCTACATGGCCTTGAGAGAAAGCTCTTAAACCCCCTTGCTTTCGTGTTTTTTGTTTTTTGTTTTTTGGTTTTTTTGGGAGGGGGGGAAGCTTGCTTTCTCCCATGTCTCTTTTTTCCACAAAATGTCATAGTCAAAAAACAAAAGCTTGACAGTAGTGGTATTGCTTTCCACCTATAAGTCCACATTGGTCACAAACCATTCAACCTCTGTCTTGCTGTACTTTGAAACTTGCTAATCTATATATGAAAAGTTAGAATGTTTTACTGGATATATTTTTTTTCCCGCCATTTTTAAAAAAAGTGTAGGAAGGTATTCGATACATGAAGAAATAAAGTGCTTTTTTGCTTAAATACAAAGTATAACTAGACCATGGACATGAAGGTAGCAAGGATTTCTTCAGCTCTTCTGCAGTTTTCGGAACTGATACACAGTTTACTTAACAGTATTATACACTGTCTCATGCAGCTAATAACAGTATGATTTACTGATACTGTGGGTCTGTGTGTTGATGCATTCATTGAACTGTAGATTCTTACTCTTGAGAGTCAGCAAGCCTTCTACTAATGTTAAAGGTACCTCGGGATTTCCAGATATTTGCCTTGTTGGAGGTAGTTAGATGATCATTATGTTTAACATAGACTGCTGTAGAGTTAAATATTTGCTGCGGGATGCATTTGCATGCAGTTTGTAGATAGCGCATAACCCAGCTGCACTTCGTACAAATACGCATGTATGATTATGACAATCCCAAACATGGTAACATAACAACACCATGAAGGACCTTGTGGAGTGTCATTAGAAATCGAAAGGCTTGTTTGCAATTGATCTAGATTTCTTACATCTTACTTATGGCAAACTCGGCTTCTTTCTGTTTTCTGAATCTTACTGTCTTTGATCTATCTTCCTATTTGACCTCCTATAATTACAGTAACACATACTTTTGGTTACTTGTACATATTAAATTGCATATTATTCTATTTCTAATGTTTATTCACATGCTACTTTCTATATGATCTTACACCAAACCATAAGCTTAGCTTTACTGTAAAGAGCTAAGTCCAAATACCAGATCAGCAGCAATAGCTGCTGATAACAACAGCTCACCTCTCTGGTTCCTTAGGACACTCTGTCCCATCTGAATAGACACAGAAGATGAGCTCATAGTTTATTCTTCCCTTGACTACCTCTGAGCTGGGCAGCCACTAGTAAAGAATACTACAGCTTGTCTCTTCAGCAGCATGACAGATGACAGATATATCTTTGCTTTTTATTCAGCTTCGTAACACACTTTGCAGTTCAGGATTTAAAAAATCTACCGCTCCAACTGGAACACAAAAAGAAAGGTCATAATGTACAAATCTGCTTTATTGATGCAGCAGTTAGGGCAAAGAGGGCAGCCCTTTGGCAAACAAAACTTTTCTATATGCTGGCTTTGTATAATAGAATGAGGTCCCTAAATAACCAAGAGGCCATTGCAGATTTCATCATTTGTTGCACATGCAAGGCATGTTTCTTTGACCGTTATTCTTCTGATATTATATCCTAGCCACATGTCTATGTGAATTGGAGGGGAGGAAGGAATTAAAAAAATGAAAAGCAATCCAAACACCTAAAACTCAATTGAAAGAGGAAGAAACAAACAGATAATGACCATTGCTTAATGACATATTGGGTAATTCTACGAAATAACCATAATATAAAAAATAAATTCAATGAAACAGTGCATGATGGAATATAGTTTTGGAGTTCATTCCTTGAGATCTGTAGATCCTGCAGAAATAAAAGCATCTAATACTCTATAGAATGGATTTCTACTCTTCTCCTCTTGAGGTCTCATGTATTTATTTTTGTTCAGCAGGCCAATTCCTTTTTAACATGGGTAATTCACTGTATTTTTACATACACAAAACTGTAAAAAGTTATTCACAAAATTGCTCTGTCGGACCAAACATGGTAAAGATTAATGCTTCTTGATCTTGACTGCTCATTTGGCATGCCTTCCATGTCAGGTTCACTAACATGTGGTGATAGCACAGAAAAACTTTAATTCTAAGGCTGCGTTTGTTTCTTTGTTCTCTTACATATTTTCCTTCACAGACTCACAGACTGGCTGAGGTTGGCAGGGATCTCTGGAGATGACTTGGTCCAACCCCCTGCTCCAGCAGGGTCATGTAGACCCAGTTGCCCAGGACTATGCGTAGACTGTTTTAGTATCTCTAAGGATGGAGACTCTACAACTTCTTTGGGCAACCATTACCACTGCTACATTACCCTTAAAGTTCTGGAGTTTTTGTATGGGTTTTTTTTTTTTTTTTCCTTTTTTGTCTGATACTCAAAAGGAACCTGTGTTTTAGCTTGTGTCTATTGCCTTCACAACCTCAAAACATTTTGTTAAGTAAATGAATATTTGATTAAGTAAACACCAAACTAGGTTTAAAATGTTGCTCAGGCTGAAGTGGTACAGCTCCTGGAGTCAGGCACTGAAGCATGTCCTACCTGATAGACAACAAACTAGGAGGAGGCAGAAAACTTCGGTACTGATGTTTGAAGCTGAATATGTCAAATTGATTGCAAAAATCATGATGCTAAAAAGAATGGAAGACAGAGAACTGCATGAGAAAAAGAGCTCCAAGATGTGGGACTTAATACGTTTTTTCATCCAAGGGTTGCTGAAGGATGCTATTTCTTGCTGCTGACTTTGTATTGAATTGAAGACATGATGCCAGGAGCATCAGAAGTTCAGGAAGATAATATCCTAGGAGGCTGACTGTCATATGTTATTCCCCCCACTTGTATTGCTTGGTTTGGTATTTTTTTCTAATCAAGGCTTAAAAGAAATGTTGCCTGTCATAAACTAAACCCTGGGGAAGTTTCATCCGTCTATTAGTATGCATTTACTTAGAAGTAGCATGAGGTGATAGTTACCTATTTTCATACTGAATTTTCACAAGTCTTGACAGTTTAACCTTGCATGAATATTTTAAAATGCATGTTGAACTTCTCCTTAGAAATTCTAGTGGCTGTGGCATAAACTTCAGTATTACAACTGCTCTGCTGTAATTAGGAAATAAATATCAAAATCCTAAGTCAGGTACACCTGAGGTAGTGTACTAAATATTTATTCAGAGTAACACATTAAGCACAATAATTTAGACAGTGAGTTATTCTAATTAGATGTCCACAGTAACCAGCTTTTCAAATCTAAACATTAAGCATTTTGTGTGGCACAAAGGATGTATTTATGAGGAAAATAGGGGGCCCTTTTTTTTTTTTCAGAGAAAGACTGAAAAAAATTAATTTGCCCCTATTTCCATTGGTAAACAAGCCAGTTTAGCTGAGATCAAGGCACAGCAGCCTGACAATTTGGGATAGTAAACCTTGTTCACATGCCATGGCATGTTACTTTTTTCAGTTTAAGTACTATGCAATTGACAAGTATCAGCCATGAGAGTTTCTGTTACCTTCTTCTGTCAAGTTACTTTACTTTCTAGGTACCTTGAAGTTAGTTCTACCTCATATATTACTCATGGCAGCAAATTGGGTCTGTGTTTTTTTTGTTCATATTCAGTTACTCAAGGTTCTTATTACCTACTGTAGACTTATAAGGTCTCTCTGTACCCTCAGAAGCTAAAGGGAAAGTTTTAAGCAGAACTTAAATCCAGTGGTGAAAAGTCTGTCAGTTCATTTTCAGAACATCTCCATATACTTGCTGCTCTCTGCAGTTCCTTGCTAAGGTCTTGTGCTGTCTATGCCTTTTTGCATTGTCAAGGGGAGTTGGCTGGTTTTTTATGTCTGTTTTGGGGGAAGAGTGCACACATCCATAAAGTGTTCTAATAATAATTCATTTTTTTATTTAAAATAGTAAACCAGGAAAATGGTAAACTATGATTTTTTCCCATTATTTTCCCCATTACTACACAGGGTGGTACTTACTTTATGAGCATATACTTGTTTATAAATTATTCTATGTGTTCCATGATAGTTTGGCTATGCACACGTTTATCAAAATTATCAAAGAAATAATCAAAAAGATGATATTTACTTCTAAATGGGAAAAGAAAACAATATGCAACATTAAAGTCTTTTTTATTGCATATTAATGAGAGAAGCTTTTTCTTCCACTGTGAAATCCCACTGTCCTTTCCCAGAAACATGAGCCCTTGTACCATCATCCAAAAGAGAAAAGTAATAACCAACTGGGACAGAGACATTCTGTCTTTCAGCACTACGTATCTGCATTAATCTGGATTTAATTTGCTTATTGTTCAGCCTGAGCACTGGGGACTAAGAGTCTCAATTTTTCTTTTAAGGAATTCCAAATATGGTCAAAAGTCAAGTGGAAAAAGTTACAAGGAATGTAGGTCATGGAAATTCTTAACTGGCAAATTCCTGTCTGCTGTGAAAGCAAAATATGTCATAGAACCACTGCATAAATACATTGATTATTTTGTCCTTCATTTGCTTCCTCTGTCCTCCTTTATCCTTAAATTAGAAGCTAGATGCTAAAAATTTCATCAGAAACTTAAGGACCAGACTTTGCTGTGTGAGAAAGTTTCTGAATAAGACATCAAGTTTCTAGCCATCAGAGGATAATTTATTGATACTTGTCAAAAGGAAGTATCAGTCTAACAGAAATCAAGACAAAAGGAATGCCTGATGAATTTCCTTTGAAGTGCCTTTTATAAAAGTCCTTGGTAATACATATTAATGAACTCCAAATTGTCTTGCCTGAAGGGAAAAGAAAGTAGACTGCTTTACACTGTCTTATAAATATTCATCAAAAGAACAAGACTTATGTTTCCAGGCGTGAGGTGAATGATTACGGTTGTATGATTGCCTTGGAATCTGGATAATTAGTAAAACAGCCTATGACAGTGGAAGAATTTTAAACTTGGTATCTTGCCATCAGTCCTTTTGGATTTAAAGACAGTGCCTGCTATTCTGAAAGGAAGGAAATTTAGGACTTGATGGATAGATATAATTAAGCTCTCCATTAGTTTCATCTACTGTTTGTTTGCCTGTTTGTTTAGCCAAAAATTAAAGTCAAAGTTGTGTAGTGTGTCTCTATTCTGACTGGAATGAAACCACAGCATCTGTACTGTGAATGTCTTGTTGGAACAAACTAGTGGAAAGGATTCTTTAATTAAGACAGGGAAACACACACACAAAAAGGCTAGTGGGGTTGATGTCTCAGTAGGTCTTTTGCAGAAATCTGCAGACCAGTATCTTTCTCACTTAGCTCAGTCTTGTTTCTTAATGTAACAGAGTCAACAGATTACCTTTCATGCTTGCTTAGTGCATGTGATAAGGGTATGAATTGCATGGCAAAGATTCACCGTGAGTCATTTGGGAAAAAAATGTGCTCAGTGAGCTGTGAATTTTCATATGTTACTCACTATCTATAGCTTTCTATTGACCCTTATAAAAGGCAGCTAGCCTTCTCCTAGCAAAGACCCCAAAAAAACCCATTCTCAGGAAACATTATCCTTTACAGTGTTTAGCACTTAAATGCAATTAAGCAAATATAATATCCTCTTTGAAGGGAAATAGTTGTTCAGTTTAAATAACTGAAACTAATAATCTCTGTTGAATGAAGGATACATTCTATGAGTATTTGAGTGGTGTGCTGTTTCTCAGAAGCTGAAGAGGGCAAATAGATTGTATTTCTGGGTGAAGATCTGTAGGAGACTTTTACAGGAGATTCATTTATAGCCAGTTTATAGCCGTATCTAAACTCAGAGCCCTATGAAGCAAGCCAAAATGAGGTGGCAGTCAGCCCAGAGCAAAGAAACTCAGCTTGTAAATAGCATTTTCCAAGAAACAATTTATTATGGAATAAGTGGTGTAACTTTTTAAAGTACTAGCATTTGAAAAATATATTATTGCCATGAAATTTGATTTGACCAGAAACATTTAAAAGGACTTAAGGCTGAGATGGGTTGAATACCCAGGTGATGGTGATGATGGTGGCATTACATTTGCACAGGTAACAGGATGATTTTGCAGGTATATTTTCTTTGTGAAACAGTCTATGAATTGTCTTCTTTTATTTTCTCCTGTTCTGTTTACTGTGTTGTTTGATTCATTAACTTCTGTCATGAAAAATAGCTTGATAACTGGGTCTACTAAAAAATTAAATAGTTGAGAACATCCAGATCTGTCATATAGTGTAGCAACCTTGCAAATAGAGAGAAACACTGAGGAAATGGATTTTTTTTTTTATTTCATTTTCTCCATAGAGTATCACTGGAGATTTCCATAAATGTTAAAATAGCATCATCTTTATGACAACTACCCACTTCTCTGTGTGGGAACAACTCACTATTTAAATAGTGAAGGCTGCAAGATGTACAAAGCAGAAAAAAGAATAGCAGTAAAATATCTCTCAAACCTTGCACTACCTGTAGTGTTAACCTGAATCTCTGTAATGTCAAACACTGAATTATTGCACTCTAAGAAAACGGAGAAAAGATACACAGTGACATTACAGATGGTGCAAATGACATTCAAAGTCTACTTAATTATACATTAAAAGCTTGATGTCAGAGCATACAAAATACAGCCATCAGCAGCAAAGAGAGACACATATGTCTGTAATTAATCAAATGACTACTATACCCTTAAAGTAATACAAAAAAGCAAGGTGCTGAACTGAAATACTCTGACTGTCAAAAATTGTTTACTGAAACACGAGTATCTACTTCAAACGGTCTTAGCAGGATCTCTTACTAAGAGGACAGGTAGTAAAATTATCTTTCCTCACTAATAATTCCAGGCAACCATTACCTTTTAAGACTACTTGTCACTAGCCAGGCTTCTCAGCTCTCTCTTCTACAGTTGATTGTTTCCAGACAAGGGTTTCTGTTAAATTGTCAACAATTGCTAACAGTTACTACATGTGATTCCCTCAGGGACCCTGGCTTCCACTGCATGAAAATACTGATCTGAGGAGATAACCACATGAGTCTGAATGGATTTATCTGTTTTGGATACTATGCTGTTTGTTTTTAAAAACTCAAATCAAACCTTTGTGGCACTACAATTGTACTATGTTCTAGCTCTTATCTGTGATCGTACTAAGGCAATTCCATTGCATTTTCCTTCCTGTGTATGCATTTTAGTAACTGCAATTTTCACCAGCAGAGTGTGAGCAAATGGGTAATGGTCAAGATGTGTAAAGTGCTCCATTCTGACCTGAGCACTGCTCAGATACATACCTAGCCTATGTTCAAGTAGGCTTCCCAGTCTCTTGATTCCTTTTTCCTGTTTCATGGAGAGAACGGTTTCTCTGTCTTACTAATCAAGGCCTTCTCCTCCTTTTGCGTATGATAGTCTGTTCACAATTTGTCTTTTTAACCACACTGTCAGGGTATTATCATATACGTTTCCTCACAGTTGAGTCATAAGGATTCTGTTGCCTTTTTGAGTCTCATTTTGGAGAATCCTGTCATCCAAGAGGTCCTCTGTGCTGGAAACTTTATACTACCTTTTTATAGTTGTTAGGGTTTTTTGTTTGACTTTTGTTCCTCTTCACAGCCCTGCCCCCTAGTTTCATGTTGCATATATCTATGGCTTTCCCAAATCCTTACTGTCTTTGGCTTTAATGGCTGTCAGATTGGACTTTACCAATGCTTCACTTACTCAAAACACATCTAGTGAAACTAGCTGTCAGATGCAGTACTCCTTATTGCTTTCTTATCTTACTGCAGCAGGTTCAGGTTCAAAGCTGGTAGAGTATCTGTATCTACTCAGACACTGCTAGGTAACAGGTTTCACTAGCCAGTTAGCTCTGCCTCCTCCGGTTTCCTTGTCAGCTTTGTAGAATTTGATCATCTCTTGATGCTACCATTTATTTAAAGTTTATTTAAAGAAGGAAATGTCTATAAAACTGCTGATTTCTGCCACTCTGATTTTAAGGTATGAACTTGATAATTTCTTGAATTTGATTCTTCTAATCAACCACAGAACCATTTTCTGTCTCTCAAACCATTTAACTGGGAGTGTTGGTCAATGAGAAACTGAATTTGACCTGGCACTGTGTGCTCCAGCCCAGCCAACCATATACTGGGCTGCATCAAAAGAAGCATGACCAGCAAATCAAAGGAGGTGATCCCCTACTCTTGGTCTCATGAGACCTCACCTAGGGTACATTCAGATCTGGTGTCCCCAACAGAAGAAGGATACAAAGCTGTTGGAGCAAATCCAGAGGAGGGCCACAAGGATGATCAGGGGGCTGAAGCACGTCCTGTATGAAGACAGGCTAAGAAAATTAGGGATGTTCAGCCTGGAGAAGAGAAGTCTTCATGATGACCTCATAGCAGCCTTCCAGTATCTGAAGGGGGCCTACAAGGATGCTGGAGAAGGCCTCTTCATTAGGGACTATAGTGATAGGACAAGGGGTAATGGGTTTCAACTGAAACAGGGGAAGTTCATGTTAGATATAAGGAAGTTCTTTACTGCGAGGGTGGTGAGGCACTGGAATAGGTTGCCCAAGGAAGATATGAATGTTCCATGTCTCATGAGACCTCACCTAGGGTACATTCAGATCTGGTGTCCCCAACAGAAGAAGGATACAAAGCTGTTGGAGCAAATCCAGAGGAGGGCCACAAGGATGATCAGGGGGCTGAAGCACGTCCCGTATGAAGACAGGCTAAGAAAATTAGGGATGTTCAGCCTGGAGAAGAGAAGTCTTCATGATGACCTCATAGCAGCCTTCCAGTATCTGAAGGGGGCCTACAAGGATGCTGGAGAAGGCCTCTTCATTAGGGACTATAGTGATAGGACAAGGGGTAATGGGTTTCAACTGAAACAGGGGAAGTTCATGTTAGATATAAGGAAGTTCTTTACTGCGAGGGTGGTGAGGCACTGGAATAGGTTGCCCAAGGAAGATATGAATGTTCCATCCCTGGCAGCGTTCAAGGCCAGGTTGGATGGCGCCGTGAGCAACCTAGTGTGAGGTGTCCCTGCCGATGACAGAGGGGTTGTCACTAGATGATCTTAAGGTCCTTTCCAACACTAACCATTCTATGATGCTATGTTTTGAAGAAAACATAGGAAGAAAGGTTGCATACTCTTTTTGAGGTAACATTTTATAAGGCAGAAGTTTGCGAACTCCAGAATGAAATTTATCATTAAAAAAGCAGAAAGACAAATTTCTGTTGCAATAACCCAGTGGTGGGCTGACCTTGAAAAATGTAATTTTTTTTTTTTTCTATGAGTTTTTCACTTCCTCCTGCTGGGGCTGTGTTCAAATGTTCACTGCAATAAGGCTTGAGAATAACTGCCAGTATATTATAAAAATGAAAACGCAAAAATATTCCATGACCCAGGTGAAAATATCTTGTGCCAATTTTTATCCAGGCTAAATTTCCTTTTATAGGGAAAAGAATTTTAAATAAGAATGGGATTTCTAACTTCCTCTGCAACCAAGGTAGTTAAAATAAAAAATATTCCAAACTCTTAAAATAATGTCAGTGAACATTATGGAGATAAACAAATGCCAGAATATGTACACAGTTATGGATTTGGGGGTTTATACATTAAAAGGACAAGGAGCTGTTTAAGCAAGGATTATTTATTCAAGGAGGAGCTAACGCAGGAAGAGACAATGATTTTTAATTTTTTTTAATATATGGGAGCATTATAGCTGGTTAGAACTAATGGCCATGGTAACAGAATCCCCAAACCTGTTACTCGTCTATGACAGATGCAAGTTGTGATTTGGATGTCCTTTCCCCCTCCTCCCAAACCTTCCTTGCTGTTTCAGATAAGTTGCAAATGTTTGTTGTATGCTTATGTTTGTGTAGTTACTAACATAGTATTTTTATAAATTTTTCTGTAGTAACATAGTCAAGAGGATCCAAAGCTATACACAGATTTGGATGTCTTTCACATATAAATATATTACATGAAAAACAAAGTATGGTGTTGGTGACTCTTGAAATGGTATGCTTTTGAAGTTTACTAGATATGGAAGAGATTTCTGAGGACTGAGAAGTGACAAATATAAGTCCTTTATTAGAAAAAAGAGTCTTAAGAGATAAGCCAAAAAAGTGTAGGCCGTGTAGTTTAACACGAGCTTTAGGGAAAAAATATTCATAAAGGTCAGTAGGAGAATACCTGCTAAAGTATAGTTCATTGAAGCTGGCCAGAATAGCTTCAGTCAAGGAAGGTCATGCTTAAATAACCTGTTAGAATTCTTTGAAGGTAACACTGACATCACAGATAAGTGAGATTTTTCAGATACAATACACTTGGATTTTCAAGAAGCATTTGGCAAGGTTCCACATCAGAGATTACTAAGTAGGTAGAGTCACAGATAAGCCAAGGTGCTAGATAGAAAAGAGGATAAACAGCAAGTGACAAAAAGTAGCCATGCATGGAAACATATTAAATTGGAAAGGAATAATGAGCAGAGGATGCAGGAATCAGTTTTAAGACTGCATGTAATTATGCAGCACATATTACTGGAAAGTGGATATTGAAACCAGGATCTCTAAGGGTCTGATCCTAAGGCCATTGAAGTTAATGGTTTTAGATCAGAAATCAAGCCTAAACACCAGTCTATCAATCTATAGCTGTACTCACAGTCTGGAAGGAAAAAACATCAGAAGATTTGCAGTTATTTAAATATTTGGACCAAGTAATGATAAGTAGTTACGGCAAAATGAGAAAAGAAAAAGTCTATAAAATTTGAAGTTCCATACGTTTGAAGTAGTCTCAATTCCCAGTGCAAATAGGTGTTCATTAGGCATAGTTTCCCTTCAGCTATATCTCTACAATAGGACAGGTGTAATAAAAATATATAAAAACTATGTGAAATATTTACAATTAAATATATTCAGGATGTTTTCCAAAACTGAAACTGTTGTTCCATCATGCTCACCCCCAAACTAGGTATCATTATATCAGGTAAATTACAAACCAGGCATGGTAATGTAACTTGTGACTAGACCATTTATTGAATTATGACTGCTTTATAAAGATTTAGTCTAAACTTTTGGAGAAAAAAGGACTTCTAACTCATCAATGGATTTCTGATTTACAAATGAAAACTTTTGCAGGTGTATTAGAATGCTGCTGTAGTAGCAGAAGTATAATCACATTGCTGTTCACAAGAATGGACATATGTGGTACCATTAACAACGGGTACATACCAAAAGTTATGTGTTTTCTTGTGGTTCAAATTACAGGGTCAGAACACTTTTCTGTTTACTTCTGCCATCTTGAGTAAAAGAACATGGTTAGGTCAGGACTATGTTCTAGCTTGAGGACCAGAATGTTCAAAGGGAGGATTCAGAAGCTCATCAACATAAAAGGTTGATACACAAGAAATTCAGGGCACTAGTAGATGATTTTAAAGAAATTGGATGGTTTCTGTTGATTTTTAGGCTCATCTAACAGTCATTAAGAATAATGATATAATAGCAAAAAAAGGTTTGTGTGGACCAACAGTAGCACTTCTAGAGTGGAAATTATTTCCTCAGGAAATATATGTTGTCTGAATGGTGGAAATCTGTGAGAATCACTTTTAGAAATTTCATCAGAATAGGAAAAAGAATTCCAGACAGCTTGCATCAGAAAGCTGATTACCATAGTTGGAAACTGATGGTGGTGGTGTTTGTAGAGGTAGTTGCAAGGTTGCAGGGTAGTACAAGGTACCTCAAACACTTGTAAACTCCTATAACTGAAGGTTTTGGGGAGGGTGGGCGTTTTTGTTTGGTTTTGGGTTTTTTGTTTGTTTTGTTTTGTTTTTGAAAATGAATAGTACTAATGTCTTCAAAGCAGTTTTTCTCCATGGAAGCCAGCTAGCCATTATTCTGAAGTAGTAGGTGAGCAAAATCCACCAGGAAGACTGCTTTCCTTAACAACAGCTTCATCAAGTCTAAGCATCAAGAATCTGGGTCATACTGCTGTCATGATATTTGCTGAATTTCATTTCGACATTCTCAAAAGCCTCAGGATCATGAGGATAAATGGGAAACATTTCTGGTCTAATGTCCAAAGGAAGAAGAAATATTCCTCTGTGTGTAAGAAGAGCATGTATCAACCAAATAATTATGCAAGTGGAAATACAGACTCATTGCTGCACTCATAAAAAATTTCAGCCCAGAATCTTTGATAGGAGCATGTAGAAAAAGCATTGATTTGAAATCCTTATCAGAAAAGAGGTTACATCTAAGCACATCTTGCTCCCTTTTCAACATAGAATTTGCAGTGGAAAAACCACTCATGAACATTTGTTGCTCTGGAATTTGTTGAAGTTAATTTTTACTCATCATTCATAGAGTTGCCAGGATCCACTGTTAACAAGGATAAATGAAAAGTGGCAAGGTTCATCAGAAGGTAAGGGGCCACGTCCTTAGCTGTATGATACCAAAGATCTATAGATGACTGCAACACATCTCTCCTCAGATTCTCAACCTGCTGTAGCTGTGGAGAGATATCAATCAGGTAAAGACTCTTGTATTCCTTTAAAGAGCCTAAAAAAAGTTATTTTCAATACAGCAAACAAATCAGTTAAGCACTCCCAGTGCAGGAAAATCAACAACAGGTGTCAAGGTGTTGCAATAAGGATCAGATTTGCTTGTGGCTTCTTCCATGGCTGGATGCGTAGATAACTCATTTCTGTGGCAGTGTTGTTTTTCTCTTCTTGTGTAACCAGAAGTACATTGTCCTGGGTTCAGCTATAGCAGTCGGTTTTTTTCTCCTTCTTAGTAGCTGGTGCAGTGCTGTGTTTCTTGACTTTCAGCCTGGGAACAACGCTGATAACACCGATGTTTTTAGTTGCTGCTCAGTAATGTTTACTCTGACCAAGGACTTTCTCAGTCTCATGCTCTGCCAGAGAGGAGGGGAAGCCAGGAGGAAGCAGAGACAGGACACCTGACCCAAACTGGCCAAAGGGGTATTCCATACCACAGCACGTCATGCCCAGTATATAAACTGGGGGGAGTTACCCGGAAGGCCCAGATTGCTGCTCGGGTTGGGCTGGGTATCGGTCGGCGGGTGGTGAGCAGTTTGTGTCCTCTTCCCTTGTTATTCCTCTTACCATTATTATTGGTAGCAGTAGTGGTTTGTATTATACCTTAGTTACTGGACTGCTCTTATCTCAACCCGTGGGAGTTACATTCCTCCAATTCTCCTCGGGGCGGGGGTAAGGAGGAAGGGGCGGGGGGGGGAGTGAGCAAGCGGCTGCGTGGTTCCAAGTTGCCGGCTGGGCTTAAACCACGACATACATATACAGTGCTGGTGGAGAGTGTTTGCGTGTTTTCCTCTTTTTTTTTTAAATGAACCCATCCTTATCTTTTACCCTAACTGTGATTAGATTTTGGTTTCACAGATTATTAATTGGTGCCAGGAGTTACTGAAGATTAGGAAAGAAGTGATGAATTAATTGCTGTAGTTAATACTAATTGCCTCCTGGAAAATGGCACAGGTTTTTTCACTGTTGTAGCAATAAATGTTAAGCTATGCAAGACCAGGATATAAAATGTTGTAGATGAGGTCAGTTGAGAACTGATATCAGAGTGAATACAGACTTACACTTATGAAGGGGTTGTTGATATAAATTTCAGTTTGACTATAGATGTCTTAGTAATTGCTTTAATTCCTTACTTTACTGGAAGGCTTCTTCCTCTTGAGCAGGCAGACCATATACAAGCCTTGATATAACACGTTCCTTGCATTCCATTTGCTTAGAGTTAGGACAGAACTTAAAATTGGCTGGTGAGTTTTTGAGAAACCAGAGCACTAAATAAATAACTCAATCAAGGGGCAGTCTCTACAGCCAC